>NW_018164675.1:1033911-1035345 GCF_001263595.1 Phalaenopsis equestris
TTTTGGCCCCTGCTGGGCTCGGTTTTGGCCCCTGCTGGGCTCGGTTTTGGCCCCTGCTGGGCTCGGTTTTGGCCCCTGCTGGGTTCGGTTTTGGCATCTTGTGGGCGTTTTTGCTAAAATATGTATATGGTGAAGGAATTTGTTTTTTTTTTTATTTGAAGGAACTTCATGACTTCTCTTGTTTAAAACATATGGTAGTTCTATATTTTGATGCCTTGAGGGTATAAAGATGTTTTTTATCCTCTTGTTGTAGCCTGAATTCAAACCTTAATTGGGCTCTGTTTTGGCTTTGTTTGGGCTTCGATGTGGCCCTGTTTGGGCTTGCGGTGTGGTTCAGCTTTGATTTTGCCAGATCCTGTTTTAAGGTGATGTGTACCTTAGCTTGGGGGTTCGGTCGACCCTCTTTGCTTCCCCTTTCCTTTTGGCAGCCTTGGCCTTGAACCTTACTTGCTGTGTCGTGGGTTGGCTGTGGTTGTGGGTCTTAGCAGTTGCTCTTTCCTACTCCTATCCGTGAGGCCCATTGAGGGTGCTCAATTTGATTTAGTCCTTCTTGTCGGGCTTGAATGGCTTGAGTGTTATTGATAAATCAAGTGTATCATCCAAAAATATATGAATGTGCATTATCTACAAAGTGAGTTGATTCGAAATGAGTTGAGCATACTTCTTGAGTTTTACTTGGAGAAATTGGAGCTGGTTCGGGACGATTTATGAAAACTTGTACATTCACTCTCTTATGTATACCAAAGCTTTTATGGAATTGATTCAAGTTTGCCTTAGTCGTGAGCCTCACTTGCTGTTTCTTGGGTTTGTCTCAGCTGTGAGCCTCCCCTTTTGGTCCTTACCCGTGAGGTCTATTGGAGGTTATTGGATGTGATTTGGTCTTTCTTGCTAGGTTTGATTGGCTTGAATGTTATTGGTGAATTAAGTTTGTCATCCCAAAAATTATATTCGCTTTAGTTATCCTCTTATGTTTGCCAAGAAAGCATAGTAGTCATTGGTGGTTCTTTTGGTTGCCTTAGCCGTGAGCCCCTTTGTGCCCTGGGTTGCTGTAGCTAAGGGCCTTACTTGTGCCTTGGGTTGCCTCTGGTCGTGGGCTTTAGCAGCTGCTCTTTGCTGCCTTAAACCGTGAGCTTTAACAGATCTTTTTTGGGCCCTTTGTTGCCTTAACCGTAAGCTTTACTTGTTGTCTCTTGGGTTGCCTTTGGTTATGGGTCTTGGCAGCTGTCTCTTGCTTTAGCCGTGAACCTCTTTTGTCCCCATTCCTTGCCTTGGCTGAGGGGCTTGGTGGCTGCTTCCTCCTCTCTATTGACCCTGGCCGTGAGCGTTTATGTGGCTTTATGGGAAGATTTCGTGTTTATTTAATGTATGAGGCTATCTATTAATCTGAAAGTTGGAGAATTTTGATTTTGGTATGAGTTTGGAAATATCGGTGGT
>NW_018164675.1:1041670-1073502 GCF_001263595.1 Phalaenopsis equestris
TGCTCAGCCCGAGTCCAGCCTGAATCGAACCCGAGTCAAACCTGGGTTGAGTCCGGGCCCGCATCCCGCTAAAGGAGAAAAATGCATCGATTTCCGTGCAAACTGTGCGCGCGCGTAACCCCGGCAACATGGGTGTCCTTCCTAGCTAAAGTTGACGTTCCGGACGCGTTGGCGCGGGCCGTTTCGTTATCCGGGGTCGTCCGGATGAGTTTGCCGACGGGCGAGTCAATTTAAGCCAAAATCGTGTGTGGTGCAGTGAGTGCATGAAAAATGGCGTTCGCGAGTAATCGAGTCACAAAGGGTTCACCTAAGGCTGTTGATCCTATAGGAACTCAATTTCGGGTCCTCTACATGCTGGTCCTTAGCCCTTACAACTAGAAGTTGAGTGCTCGGAACCACTCATGCGAGTTCTTCACAAAAATGAGTCAAGAAGTGGCTTGAAGTTCTACGGGAGGTGGGCTCCATTGCTAGTCCGCTAGGATTGTCAATAAGAACTCCTAAAGCTAGATCCTAGGTTCTAAGAGTAGGAGACTAAGACCTCACCAAAAATGAGGTCAACAGCGTACAGGTTTGTTTTACATTTTTCAGTACTTTATTTTTCTGTTCCTACCTGCTACTGCATTGTATTGCATGTCATATTATTCTGCTCTTCCTGTACAGCATGTTATACTATTTCTGTTCCTACTTGCTACCGTACCGTACAACATGTTATATTATTCATGTTTCCACTTGTTACTGTTCTTCCTGTATAACATGTTATAATGTTCATGTTTCTACCTGTTACTGTTTCACATGCATTCTACTGTTTGTTCCTACATTACACATTTTATATTATATAGCTTTAAGCATGTTTCCTTTTTATATAGGATGTTTAGAGGACTATAATCATAGGACCGTTTGATTTGACATCATAACTGGACACCCCAGAAAACTTAAACTCGTCACGTCGGGGAGCTTGGAGCTAGCGCGATGGGCAGCACGACCATCTTCAACAGTAGAACATGTCTTTCCCAGCAAAACCATTCATTTCCTAAAACTTAAACAAGTCATAGGCTTTCGAGATTGTTTATCTAGCGCAACATAAATCCTCACTTTATCTGTTAGGTCTTTGCACAGTCAAACTGTGCAATTTAAGCCCTAATTCGTTCTAGGTTCGTGGTTGTCGTCCGATACGACGTAAACCCTCATATCTTCCAGGCGATTTGTGTGATCATGTCACCCAAATATAAGTCCTAATTAAATAAAGTTGACAAGATGAAACACTTGAATAATTTCTCCTCAAAACTGAAGCCAAACCATAGGATATACCGGGAAACTACCGAGGTTTGCCTTAGGATCCGTGGCCTCCCCTAGTATCTCTTCATTTGGATTCATCAACATTGTTCCAGGTTCGAGCATTTCTTCTTTCACACCTCTTCGTCCGATTTCGTTGAAAAGTCCTATCCTTTTGACTTCTTTGAAGATAGTATTCCCTGATTTTTATCGAGAGTTTTCTTAGGTGACTTTGGTCATTTAAGATGTAATTAACTATAGGGGCTTGCCCTTATAGGACGTTTTTCCCGAACCCAGCATAATATAAACCCTATTTAATTACTTATATTAAATAGGGGAATTTATCGGCCAATATATTGATTTCGCGGACCAAACGGATATCATAACTTTCTTTAGTTTATTTGATCGAGCCTCATGTGTTTATCCCTCAGGATAGATACATGATTTGAAGTAGAGCGCTCTTTCATTTAAACTGTGAAAAATATGAGGTCAGTTTGATTTCATATTTTTCTTAAAACTTATGCATACATATGTATATTAAAACGTTCTTCCGAAGCGGGGAACGAAATTTCAATTCCAGTGACTGACAACTTCTTACGGGCAACCCCCCAACTTTGAACTTTTAACTTTACCCCTTTAGCGCCGACACCCACCTGTCAATCCCCAACCAGTTTGAAATCTTCAAAAACCTTCCTGATGATCTACATCTTAAGGCAACCTAATTGGAACTTTCCAACTAGTGTAAATTTGTATTTTCCTGCACGCGTTGAAATTTTATTTTATCTTCAGAAAAGAAAATTGCTAGTTTGCCCGCTTATATATATATATATATATAATATAGTCTTATGAGCTTGGGACAATAGGGAGGAAGAGGGTTTGGTTTGTGGTCACACACGAGACAACCAGGTGGTGTGTTGTTTCGAACAGGGAGGAGGGATTTAGGTTGTGTTTGGGAAACGGTTTCGTGCGGGCTAAGGTATACAATAGGAGGAACAGTGGTCTTTATATGGAGCAATCTCGCTGTTGCTTTTCTTGCTAGTTCTAGTTGTGACTGTATCACGAGTGGGGGGTAGGGGAACACGGAGATGCGGCGTTCTGTTTTGCGGACAAAGGGAGTCCAAGGTTTTGAGTTCAGCATGCGAACTCAAGGAGAAAGGAGGCTCTTTAGTTCAAACATGATGGTAAGTGTGGGGGTTCAGTCCTGGGTTTTGGTTTGCGATCAGTGGAGGAGAGAGTCCAGGACATTTGCGGTTTGCTACGGTCGAGAGGAAGGAGTGGACTGGTGCTTCGATTTCATGTGATTCTAACAGGGAAGAGGGTGTGTGGGTGTTCGGCCTTCCACTCGAGCGGAAGAACAAGGAAGAAGAAGATGGTTTGAGGGTTTCGATTTTGAGTTGTGCAGAGAGGGAGTGTTTTTTTTTATCTGCTGCAGAATTTTTACGATTCAAACATGAGAGGGAAGACTTACGTGAACATTTACAAGAGAATAAATGTGGGTAGTTTCAAGTTTTAGTATATTTTATTTATTATTATTTTTTTTTTTATGAATATTTTTATTTTTGTTTGTAAGGTCAGCATATTAAACTTTAACTCTTTATCTAATGTGGCTTTTAAAGTTGAAACTTTATTAACTTGTATGCATGCTTTCTATTTACATACCAACTGTTTTAACCTATGTCATTTTCCTTCCTAATGGGCTAATAGCTAGGGATAATTTTTCATCCTATTAGTAAAGCTACTAAAGTTGACACACCATATTGTTCATATATTAAACTTCTTGATTAATTGCTACTCTTCCAGCTTTATGAACTACAGTGTGTTTTTTTGTCTTTTTTTTAGAAATGAAATTTTTTAGCCAATTATGAAAATTGATTCAACTTGACACAATTACAAAGATTATTTAGAAGACAAATTAAGTAGATTACATGTAATAGAACATAATATAATTGGAAGAGAGAGAATATCCAACCAAGTGATGAGTGGCCCCATTTGCTCCTCACAAATCAAGAATGGCAAATTATTTTATTTTGTTTCAAAATAGAAAATTTCAATAAATTAATAATTTTCCTTTATTCCTACCTCTACTAGTAAGTAGGATTTGAAATTTATCTTCTTTTTCTTTGGTTTTTGTTACTTTTATTCAGATTATATGACTAATCAGGTATTGGGTCAATAATTTCTTTTACAATTGGTTGATCATGAATATGAGCTATCACAAGTGGTGAAACTAAGATGGATCCTCCCAAAGTCGTCATATTATTGTTAGGTGCATTAACAACAATATCTAGAGTAGGCTCCAAATTATGAGCATAAGTCTGATTTGAAGTAATGAAGATAATGATCACTAAATTTGTTGGCTATTTATGATCATTTATGTAATCCCCATTTTTCTTAATGGTGGGATCTATAAGGATGATTTGTTAGTTCAAAGTGAATCTTGTGGCAATCTAAATATTTGTGTTTAAATTTTTTATAAGATGATACCGGAGTTAACCCAAACCATAATAGAAATGCAAATATTATTGTTGAAATTCAAAAGGGATTACAAGCCAAGACACCTGAAATAAGAAAACAACGACAAAAACACAAAATACCCCCTAGGGCGAGGATCGACAGTGGGCTGCGAGTGAAGGTGGTGAAAACCAGGAGCGGTAGGTCAGGCGGCCTTTGATAGCTAAGGGAAGACAGTCAAGTGGATCTTTAAGTTTTTCAGGAAGCTTCTTCTGAATTATAGCGCTACATTCTTCACTGAGTGCGACAGTCTCATTATCTACAAACTTTTTTTTCTTATTAAGTATATCCTTTATGAACTTCACATTGTTTGATATTTGTTCCAAAACTTCAACAAATGAAATGTCTATCGTCAATTTCCTCAAAATTTCTAAAAAATTCGAAAATTGATTATCTCTATACTTCTGCTTTAATCTTTGAGGAAATGGAGGTGGTGGTTTTTCTACAGTGATTTTCATTGGTTTAATAGGACTTTTTTACTCTCAATGAAAATTTTTACCATAATTTTCATTTTTCACCCCATCTTTTTCAATTTCAACTTTTCGCTGAACTCTTTCTTCTAATTTTTTCCACTTCTTAGTTGAATAGCTTTAATTTGCTCCTTGTTCTGATCTTTAGGATTTATTTCAACATTACTATGTATGTTCCTGGAGGTATATTGCTAAGTGTAGGAGCAATACATCCCAATTGATATTCCATGTTTCTAATTGCAGCTCCTTGACTCTGTAATTGACTTCCCATTTGCAATATCAATTCTTCTACTGATAACTTTTCTCCTTTGCAAATTATTAAATCCTCAGGGGTAATATGGTTTATAAGCTTGATTTCCTTGATTGTTGGAGCTTCCCACTGGGTTCGCAACATTGTTTCCCCATTGTGGATTTGCAGCATTCGAGTTATTGTTACTCCAACTAAAGTTTGGATGATTCTTCCGACCACAATTATAATAATTGACATAAGAATTATTAGAACGATTGCTTATTGCATTTAAAGTCTCATAAGAATATTGAGATTCTATCATTTGTCCAAATGAGTTTTCCTCAAGCACATGTTGTTTAAGAATAATTCATTCCATATTGATCTATCTTCTTCGATATAGCGGTTATTTGAGTAGTTAATATAGATATTGCATCAGAATCATGAATACTAGCTACTCTTTTTAGATTTATTCTTTTTGAGGGCCATTAAAAATTATTAGTAGTCATCTCTTATATTAATGAATATGCTTCATCGAATGGTTTTGACATTAATGATCTACCTGCAGCAGCGTCAATTATCGATCTAAGAGATCCAACCAATCCATTAAAAAAATTTTGAATTATTAACCAATCTGGCAACGCATGGTGTGGACACTTCATAATGAGATCTTTAAATCTTTCCCATGCTTCATAAATTGATTCCCCTTCAAACTGACAAAAAGATATAATATCATTTCTAAGCTTAGCAGTTTTTGAAGGTGTGAAATATTTAGATAAAAATTTTTGTGATAAATCTCTCTATGTCTGATAGATCCAGGTACTAACGAGTTTAACCACATTTTTGCTTTATTCCTCAGTGAAAAAGTAAAAAGTTGAAGTCTGACAGTATCATTCGACACTTATATTATATTTAAATGTAACACACAATTCTAGAAAACTAGCAAGGTGTAAATTGGGATCTTCAGTTGGTGTTCCCGCAAACTGATTGTTTTCTACCATTTTGATAATAACAGATTTAAGCTCAAAGGAATTGGCAGCTACAACAAGGTTTTGTATACTTAAATGAATTTCATCTACTGTAGGATTATCATAATTCCTTAAAGGTCTTTGATGATGTTCATTTTCATTTTCAGCATTACTTGAGTTGTAAGTCATTTTGCTAGAATGATTTTTTCTCTTTTTGTTATTTTCGATTTTTTCGAACAGTTTTTTCTAATTCAGAATCGTAAGATACTAAGTTTTCAGATTTTATACTACGCATAAACAAAATAAAACAAGTAATTAAAAATACGCAACACACTTAAATAAGAAAATGTTCAAACTAAACTACAAATACTCTTTTTTTATATTTTAAATTAAAATAAAATAACTAATATTTTCTGTTACTTCTCCACCAACGGCATCAAAAACTAGATACGCGGAAACTTGAGATTAAATTAATAATAAATATGCAATATAACACAAACAATAATGTAACTTTAATGAAAATATTTTATCTTTAAAACATATTTTAAACTCTCAATTCCATTTTTACATATAATGCAAGTATACATATCATTTAAGTAATACATGACTCTAATGGAGTCCTAGATATCGATCTCACAGGGTAGCTGGAAATATATATAAGCTGACTATTTATATTTTTTCTTAAATTAAAATAAAAATAAAAACAAAGTAAAATACGAAGTTTGAAGTTAAACTACTCAAGTGAAATACTATTAAATATGCAGATGTACGACTACAACAGTTAAGTTAAACTAGATGCTAAATTTTCAAAAGTAAAATTGTTGAAATAAAACAAAGGTTTTTGTTGACGAAAAATTCAAGTATGAGAAAACACCATTCCCCTTTACAATAAAAATATGGCTTGTGAAGAAATTGAAATCATTTGAAAAATATATTTAAAAACTGTTTTGTGTCAAATAGGAGTAATCCTATCTTCTACTCTCTTCTGAGCGCTATAAAGAACATTGACTAATCCAGAGTTTGGTCCCTAATTCCATGATTAGGCTGGAGGATACCGACTGTCACTCCAGAGCTCTCACTACTCTCTCACCTGGGGCTAACATGCCCGCATTAGTTTTCAATCAACTGAACCAAATTGGGAATTCTAATCTGTCACCTTAAAATTTCCAAAATTTCCAATTCTACATCCAATGAAGTATATTTCCTTATTTATTTGCACCTATTCTCATGGATGATATACTCTCCCATGAAATCAAATGTGATTCTCTCATTGCTGTAGAAATCATATCCTCTTTTTTGGACATATGTTTCTCAACACATTTTAACAATTTAATTGGCCAGATCGAAAATAAAATGAAGATCGGAGTTCAAATCATCACAAATTATTGACATTTAAAACGTTAGAAAACAAAATCAATTCTTCACAAAACCATACAAAACCATTTCGGAGAAACCATTTCTTCAAAGTAGGGAGAAAGATAAAGAAGACTACTCAGATTTCATGAGAAGGATGCGATAAAACACGGACTTCATATATAACAACAAGTTAACAAACAAAAGAAATGAAAAATACAATTTATCTCACAATCCTTCCCAAGCAAATCCCTAGAAGTTCTCTCCAAGTCTTTCTTTCTTTTCGAGCACTCTCAATTCACTCTTAGAAGTGTAATGAAGAAGAAATCTCTCACATTCACTCTTCTCTTACAACTCTAAAAGACAATCTCCAAACCCTTTTCTTTCTCTCTCTATCTCTCCCTCTTGGTTCTCACGCCACCTCTCTTTTTTCGCCTTTTCCTTTTTTCGCCCCCCTCTTAGAAGTTCTTCTCCAACTCTATTTTATTTTGGGCGGCTGCCTCTGAAAAGAGTTTCAATTTCCCTCCAAAATTCAAAAGTCAAACCTTTGAATTCAAAAGATGTCTCTCTTTGATCCAAGAGTCAAATCCCTTCAAATTAGAACATTCCAAAGTGTCTAGATGTATTGAATCATTCCATGGGGTGTTTAGAACAAGTGTCCCTTTGAAAATTCGCACAAAATTTGTCTCGAACCGCCTTAATTTTAAAAAGTTGCACCTGATGCATCATGCGTCAAACCCCAAAATTGACTGTTTTTGCTTCAAATTTTGCTCGTTTTGCCATTTTTTCTCAAAATGCCTAAAAATGGTATACATGCAACAAAAACACAAAAATATATTTCTTTAAAGTGCAATATTACAAAAAATATGCATAAAAATGGTACTTAAAATAGTATATTATTTTTGTGTATCAGTTATTAAATAACTCCTCGATAGCACTTTGATCACTCTAATTTTTAATTATTGAATATTAAGAATAACTTTTGGCACCTAAATAGAGACCCAACCTTTCAGTACTCTTACCTCTTCCTGCGTGGGTCATTATGTAACTTAACTCATTTAGAATGAACCTATATTTACTTTTCTTCTAGCACGATATCATAAAGGTTTTTAAAATATGCATAGCATTATTATAATTTTGTTGTCAACAATCTGCTTCAACTTGCTTATTTGAATGTCTAAAATGTCAAACTACAAATACTTCATTTATAAGGAATCAGTGCACTAAAAATAGGCATAAACATGGAAATAAATGAAAGTAACATCTAGTTACATGAATATGTAATCATGATAAAAACTTGCTAAGATCTTATTCAGTTAAACCTATGCAACTTAGTAGACTAACTTGATACAATAAGTGAACTATTAACATGCTCAATAGAAAAAAAATGAATATCAGCATACACATACAGGTTTATAATATAAGGATCTAACAAACTTCGGTCTTGTACTTGTGGTTTCAATTGCTAACTTTAAAGAGGTTTCCAATCTACTTATTAATATTTTTTAAATAAAAATAAGTTGGCAACTATTAAAATTCTAGTAAAGTGTAAAATGAATTGGCAAAATCCTGGATTAAGCACTCCAAGGATTTTAGTGAAATAATCTCTACCTCAAAATTCATATGGCTTTATCTTTAATCTTTTATTTTTTTCTTCAAGATGCTCATTTGACAGCTTCATCTTCCTCCCTTAAAATCCTAGGTAGTGGTCATTGAATATCTTAGCTTCTTGGAAATTAGTTTAAAAAAGTGCTCATGGGAGTATTCTGAGCAAGGAATTGAGTGTGTAGTTATTTCATATACTTTGATATTCACTTGAATTAATTATTTTACCCCCCTTACGTTTTACTATTTTTATTTTTTTGTTTCAGGTATAAGCAATTTGGTAAGGAAGCTGCATCAGCTAACAATGTCTTTTTCGGCACTTCCTATGAAGGGATAATTGACATTGATAAAATAATAGATCCGGTAACATAATCATGTTGTTATTTATTCAAATTTTAATATGATGCCACGTGTCTCATTCTCTTAATGTTGCATGAAGGTGCTTCGCCTTGATACTCGAAAGCAGATAGCAAATTTTGGACAAATGCCATCACAGTTATTTGCTGGCCCTCATTTAAAGAGGAAACCGTTAGCTGAAATCCTAAAGTTGCAGGTATATAAATCATTTCATTTTATCAATTGCAAAATGACTTTATTATACTGACCTTATATCGTGGCTGCTGCAATTCGCTTTGACAATAATTGATATGTTGAAGTCGTGTTTTCTGAAGCTTCTGTATGAATTGAAGCCATGATG
The DNA here is from genome assembly GCF_001263595.1 of Phalaenopsis equestris. Taxonomy (NCBI): domain Eukaryota; kingdom Viridiplantae; phylum Streptophyta; class Magnoliopsida; order Asparagales; family Orchidaceae; genus Phalaenopsis; species Phalaenopsis equestris. The sequence goes on from NW_018164675.1 coordinate 1,050,773, forward strand.
CATATTGTTTAAAGCATCTGGCCATGTTTATTTATCTACTTAATTTCATCATCTATAAGTTTCTCAATTTGAAATTGAAATGAAATTTCATTTTATTATGATTAAATAGTTTTTTTTTCCGGCTTTGTGCTTTGTTTTCTAACCTCATGCTATTTATGTATGAAAAATGCTTGTTCAATTTTGTTTTCAGTTGTTCTCCCCTTGCTTGCATCATTTGTTGCTTAAATATGAGTCTTGAAAAGAACTCACATTCATATGTTTCGATCTTTATTTTCTGTACTTCAATTATTCAATTTTTTTTCTTTTTCATTTGACTATAAAACTCAATTTATCACAATGCGTTTTACTCTAATGAAGGGCTTCATTGATGAGGTGGAAATTTTATTGAATGTGAAAATAGAGGAACTACACCGCAAGGAGCGTTGGGATGGAAATTTGAGTTTTGATCGATTAACAACCAAAATCACATCATAAAAAAATATCACCTATTCGAGAGATACAGAATAATAAATTGAATAAAAACACATAATAAAGAAATCCAGAGAAAAAATACACAGATTTAACGTGGAAAAAATCTGAGAACGGGAAAAAAAATCATGGAGCCACACCACACCTAAAATCTATTATGAAATGAAGAAAGTACAGATTACACCACTCAAAATTTTCTTTATACACCACTGAAATTACACAATTCCGGACGCTCCTCTCTCGATCACACAAGGGAAATCGCCAAAATCCTCCTCTACTCTTTTCAGCTCCCCACGAAAATCCCATCGAGAAAATACTGCATGAGAGAGTATATTCACTGCTTTGGATTGAGGGATTTAAGTTCGTAATAGAGAAACTGTCTCGGCATAATCGCTCCTCCACGACCTAATTATTCGGCACGCTTCGTTTAGCACCTAGAATGTGAAACAAACCGATGTAGCTACAGTGGTTTTGGCATAGTTATGCTACCGGCGAATGTCCTGGCTGGCATAGCTATGCCTGTATGGTGTAGGTATACCGCCTCTTCCGCTTTCCTTGGCGCTCCTCGGTGCTCCTGGCTTCAATTCGCAACAAGGAGCTTAAAATTAGTGAAGTAATACTTATTGGGGGGAGGTTTTTATGTTGCATAGTTATGAATACAACAAATCAATATTGATTGAGCATTGTGATAGTTAGCACGTGGTTTATATTTTATACCCGAAGATAGGAATATAGATGTAGAAATAGTGGGAAGAGAACTGAATGCTCAAACAAGGTCCACCATAGTGTATAGTGTTCATGAATGATAGCTATTTAATATGTATACGGACGTTTATTTATGAATAAGCTACATGCAAGCATGCTGACTTCGCTAGAAATAAGAGTGTGAACGCGAATTGTAACAGAATTACTAGGTATAAGTTTGAAATGAATAAGAGGAAAGATGTGGTGATATTCAAAGTATATTTTTTATTTGGGCATGTGCAATGCTTTAGAAATGAAGTTTCAATGGGAACCATAGCCATTCTTAGAAGTTAGAAAGTTCTAGGGATAGTACGTATGTTAGAAAAGACTTAACCAAATTAAAACGAATGCCAAATGCAGCTTGAATAGGAATTTAAGGCTTTTGACTTTCTAAGTTGAACTAAACTATTTTGTGATGAGAATGTGGATGATAATTGACACAGGAGTTTTTCTCCATCCTCTTCCCTCATTTCTTTTCTCCCTCCTTTCGCTTTTTCCTCCTTTCCTTTCTCCTTCCTTTCTTATTTTACTTCCTAGCACTTTCCTATTTTAAAACATTTTCTCTAAAACTGAAATCTTCTGATTTTTATTCTCCCTTTTTATTTTAAAATCCTTTCTTATTTTAAATCTTTTCTTATTTTAAGACTTTCCTAAAATTTGAAATCATGATTATATTTTATTCTCTCTTTTTATTTTAAATCATTTCCTATTTTAAACCCTTTCCTAAAATCTGAAAGCATGATTATATTTTGTTCCCCTTCCTTATTTTCATCACCTAAAATAACTCAAGTCTCTCTATAGGTATGGGATATGCTTAGAGTTGAGCATCATGTTTTGATTTCTGAATTCAGGTTTTAATTTTGATATGTTCTCTTTGAGGGCTATATCCGACATCGAGGAAGTGCTCCGAATGTCTCTAGTCTGAAGTGGTGATCGTCTCCAAGAGTTTAAGTGGTGCATCGGCTGAATTTCGACCCTGTTGAAATATTTATCTGTCCTTTCGTCCTCCCTGCACCCCTGCAGGTCGCTGTCCAGCGCCCTCCTGCATCTAGCGGGCCGCTTTCCTCTACTTTCTTGCTGCTACCAGCCCACCTCCCAACCCTACAGCAGGCCTCCGCCACTCCTGTCCTCTGCCCAACAACCACCGGTTTCTTCTCAGCCCGCCAAATCACCTCCAACTCCTCCCCGCACCCCTGTAGACCGTTGTTCAACGCCCTTCTAAGGCCATCAGACTGTCCTCTACTTCCCTGTCGTCCCAATTGTTATATTGCTACTCTCAACAGTTGTCCCACCTTCCCGGCTTGCTATCCCACTTTCCAACCAACCTTCACTGCTCTTGGGATACACTCTCGAGGTGTCTGTTTGTGTCTTTCTGGATTTTGGTGATGTTATTTCCAGTTTGTGTGTGTTGTAACCATATTTCCATATTAATAAAAGGTGTATATATGGTTTGGGTTTCCTCCTTCGATGTCATCTGGTATCTGAGTTAGCCCAACCTAGTCCCATCCTGGGTTTCTAGCATCCTCCCCTACCCAATCCACCACACCAAATTTTCCTCTTCTTTTCTTTTAACATATTATTCTCTTTTTTTCTTTTCACATTTTTCTCTTCTTTGTTTGGTCCTTCTCTTTCCTTCTACAAATCTCAATCCATCAAAGATGTCGCCAAATATAACTATGCTCGAGCTTACTCGGGAGGAAATAAGGCAAGAGATCCGCCGACTTCAGTGGTGGATATTGGACATTGAAGATGAAATTGAATGGAAGGTTACCCTCGACCGTGATTGGGAGTGTTGAAGGAGAGAACGTGAAGATATAAAAATGAAGCGGGAAACACAATGTCGGTTCCTAACAACTTATTACCGCCAAAAGTTGCAGACTCTAGCGTCTGAAGTGGAGAGACCGTAACACCAAGCGACCCCCCTTACTATTATCCAACAAAACCAATTCGCAAGTTTGTCTCAGCAAGAAAATGTTGTAACTTCCACGAATTTTGACATGTTAAAGCGGAATGCACAACCAGAGGAGCAATCTACTTCATCGAGCAGGGTGTCATAAAAAAATTGGATAAAGCCACTGTAAACATTGAAGGGCAAATCTGTTTCACTGAGCATGGTGTTGTTAAAAAATTGGGTAGTGACAATTGATACGAAAGAAGTTGAAGACTTTCGGGAGGATTTTCCACTTGCAGCTAACGAGGAAGAGACGCCACCAGTTCCTCTGGATCCCGAGATAGCGAGTCTAGCTGAGGTAACAGTAGCAATTCTGAAAGGTAGTGATATCGATGTAATGAGCGTTCAAGCAGAGTATAAAACTATGGTACCTCAAGGTACCGTTTCACAGGCATTGATAGGAGCTACATTAGGACTGGCCTTAGCGGTCCAGAAGGATCACAAGCTTGGAGCTGATATCAGATACAAGGCCATCACAGTTACAAGAAATACATCCTTTTCAGATGTTTAGATCTCTTCCTGAATTATCCCTATGGGGGGAGGTTCAACATATCCGAAGAGGAGTCATTTTGTGTCATGTCGGGAATATCACATGGAGTTATCTAGAGGCTATTCCCTATTTCGCATGGTACCCCTCATCCAATATCTAGACAGGAGAAATGAAACCCAACTTTGTAATGGGTCCGAGGAGCTTGACGGGGATGAAACTTCTGCATTGGGATCCAGGCCTTATCTGTGAAGGTCTCTCCTAAGGGATTGTTAGTGAGAGTAGCGCAGTCTCCCACAGATTTCATCCTAGAATTGAGTTTTCCTTACATACTTGTTGCTCAACCATTGCACGCTAGGCACAAGAAGTGGAGGGACATAATTTTAAATGTAAGGGCTCAAGAGTTGCATTACGGGATCCCCTCTCTTTATGCGGCTCCCGCTCAGGACGTTCCAAAAGAAGATGTCTATCTATTCTTCCAGAATGTGTAATGGAATGACTACACTGACATGATCGACCTACCAGAGGACTTTCCGCCTTACCATGAGGATCCAGAAGCTTCGACAAATGAGATCAGAGCTCCTCTAATCCCGGGAGAATGACACTGGGGTTTTCCTCCATCCTCTCCCCTCTTTCCTTTATGTCTTCCTTTCCTTTTCTCACATTTCCTTTTTCTCCCCCTCACCTTTTCTTCCCAAGCACTTTCTAAATTTAAATCCTTTGCTAAAATAAGAGATCTGATTTTATTCTCTCTTCTTATTTTAAAAAACATATTCCTAAAATATGAAATCTGATTTTATTCTCCTTCTAATTTTAAAACCCTTGTCTCTGAAATATGATTTTATCTCCTTCTCTATTTTAAAAGTTTTTCTAAATTCTGAAATCTGATATTATTTATTTATTATTTTAATCTTTCGTAAAATTGAGTAAAAACTTTTAAAAATAAGAGTTTTTATGTTTAGGGTAAGGGTCCTGATTTTGAAATCTGATTTCGGTTTTATTGGAGTATTTTCATCCCTATGGGATGTATCCGACGACGAGGAAGATGCTCCGGCTGTAATCCAGTCTGAGGTGGTGTTTATCTTCACTGTTCTTGTTACTGCTAGCTATCCTGCAGTCCACCGACGTTCCAACCACCCTCCAGCACCTCCGGCCACTTCCCTGCCATCCAAACAGCCGCCCAACCTGCTCTGCTGCCCGCTAGATCAGCGACAGTTCATTTTTGAAGCCTCCCTGCATGTTGTCACAGCCCTAGCTGCCCATCCAGCCCACTTTCCCGCAGGCCGCAGCCCCCTACGGTTCTTCCAGACCACCTTCAATCGTTCCTGGAGCCTCCTTAGGCTATTGTAGCTTCTGCTGCTCATCCAAACCGTTGTCCTGCAGATCGCAGCCCCATTGCTGTCCTTCCAGACCCCACCGGCAGCTTCCCTGCCATCCTGCCATCTGCCGCCTCCCTCCCAGCAGGCTGCAGACCTCTCCTAGGCATTTCCCAGTGCCAACCACCAGTCCAAACTCCCTCCTCGCCGAGCTTATTGTGTTTTCTTTTGTTGAGTCTTTGTCTATGATGTTTTGTTTTATGCTTTGACTTAACGCATTGTCTTTCTTTCTTTTGAGTCATTGTTTATGTCATTAGTAAAGTGATGTCCTGTGTCGTGATTTGGGTTAAACTCTGGTATCAATAGTGGTGATAATATATTTCCATTTACTCTTATTTAGCTGTTGACATGCTGCTATGTTGTTTATTTGAGGAAATAATGATTTTTTTTTCCATTGGAATTTTCCTGTCCATTCCAACCTTCTTTTATTCCTAATCTGCATTTTCTTATACAATTGCATCTCTGTCCAGGTTATATTTCGAAATCCAAGTGAAATTCGACCCTATGCAATTCCACATCCTGAACGATGCAATGTTCCTGCTGCTTCTATTTATGCATCATCTGATTCTGTTGTAATTGTGGATTTGCTTGCACCTGCAGCAAATGTTGTGCAGCACAAATGGCAGCCAAATACTCCTGATGGCCATGGTAAACCTTTTCTTTTCTATCATGGGAAAGCTGCTGCGAGTACTGGTGGTGGGGCCCTTGCCCGCATGTTTAAGGGTTCGGCAGGATTTGTGTCCGATGATTGGCATTTGTCTCGTGCTCTGGCTTTTGCTGCATCGGGAATACAAAGCTCAGCCGTCGTTTCTATCACGCATGATAATGAAATTATCACTGGTAAGTGCTATTTTCCAGTGTATTTTCCTTTTGAATTGGGAATTTCAAATATATATGATATCTATTTGTGTGTGGTGGCCACCTTTTTTTTTCTCTAAAATCTTTGATGCAAATAGTTCATGGCAAGGCAAGCATAACCATTATTGGGTCTTTCCTTTTCCTCCTCTTTTGGTTCATTCTAATGATTTTTTGGTAAAACTTAGGAGGACATGCAGATAATTCTGTCAAGCTAATATCAGCAGATGAAGCAAAAACCATTGAAACTGCATCCGGCCATTTTGCACCTGTAACTTGTCTTGCACTCTCTCCAGACTCTCGTTACCTAGTAACAGGATCCCGCGATACAACCGTGATACTATGGAAAATACATCGTCTGCCCTCTTCAAAAGTTTCAGAATTCTCTTCTTCTCCAAAGCCCCAAGCTAATCCTGTAACAGTCAGCACCATTAGCAGCACTTTGGAAACAAACCAAAGACGCCGTATAGAAGGGCCTATACATGTATTAAGAGGACATCGTAACGACGTTATCTGTTGCTCCGTCAATTCCGACATCGGCATCATTGCTTCGAGCTCAAGCTCCACCGGCATCCTTCTGCATTCCTTGAAAAGAGGCCGGTTCTTGCGGAAGTTAGATACTCTCGCTGCTCATGTCGTCTGTCTTTCATCTCAAGGTGTTGTGCTCACCTGGAATGATCACGAAAAAAGGTTATCTACTTTTACTGTCAATGGAATCCCCATAGCCACCACAACCTTATCACCCTTTCCAGGCCAAATCAGCTGCATTGAGTTATCAGCTGACGGGGAGAACGTCTTGATTGGTTCCTCTTCTTGTGCGGCAAACGTTGAAGCGAATTTATCGCCAGAATCCGAAATGTCAAATATCAAAGATTTCAAGTCACCTTCGAATATGCAGAGCATTCCAATCCCATCAATTTGCTTCCTCGATCTCCATTCTTTGAAGGTACCGACAGCCAAAGAAATTCTGCTTTTGTTCTAATATTTCTTTGGGATATTTACTTATGCACCCCACAATTTCTATATATCTACATATCTAACTTGTAAAAATTTATATTTGCATGCGTGCAACTTGAATCTTTAATATAACAACAAAAATGACACTATCTCCATCCTTTTAAAAGTTAAATTTACATTTTTTCATGACACCAAGGTGTCACAAGTGTAAATATCAAACTTTGAGGGTTGGATATGTAAATACATAAGAATTGTGCGGTATGCATGTATATTTCCCTATTTCTTGTTGTGAAATTTTCAGGAAAATGACAATGTCTACTTGCAGGTATTCCATACTTTGGCTCTAAGTGAAGGACAAGATATCACTGCCTTTGCACTGAGTAAGGATAATACCAGTCTTTTTGTTTCCACAAAAGACAAGCATTTGATAGTATTCACTATTCCTAAAATTTCGGCAGCATGTAAATAGTTCAAATAGAAGGGGCCATAAGTTAAAAATCCCATGCAAGTTAGAGTGTTTAATTTAACCCAATGCTCTAATGAATGTGGTGATAGCTGGTCATTATAATTCCATTTTTTTTTCATAAAATATGTATTATGAAGTCATGTAAGAGTGTTGAGTTTAGTTGCATTTATGAAAATTAAAATATATGTTGAAATATAGAAACATGTGTTTGGCTCTTTTGTTTACATATTTAGACTCTTCAACTGCTCCTATTTTTCTCTAATTTTGATCTTTTTGTACCATTTCTCACCAACATAATTGGATTATTTTTCTCATAATATCCTCCATGATCGCTACCTCATTGTTTTTGGTTGAATCTATGCATTGATTTGAAGTTATTAGTGGTTGATTCTATGGATTGCTTGAATATCGTTAATCACTCAAAAATTGATTTGAATTTTGGCTCGTATCGAGAAATAAAAAAGCCGAGCTATGAACAAAAATTTTGGATTGAATTTTTTTCAAGCTAATTTCGAGCCATTTAGAATCTAACTCGAGATTGGCTCGTTGTATTTTTTATTTAGAAAAATTTTATAAATTGAATGTCAGGTAAAATCAAATATAATCAGTCACGAGCCAATTTTGAACTTAATTCAGTGGAACGGATTCAAATAACAAAATTTGAGTCATTTAGTTCCAGTTTTTGAGTAGGATCAAGCCGATTCCGGGCTGAAATAGATCCAAATAACTCGATTTGAATCTAACTCAATTTGATTTTGATATGGAATGTGCTCAATTCAATTTCGAGTCGACTCTGCTTGAAATTAAACATGACGAGCCACGAGTCGATCTCGAGTGACATGAAATCTATTCCAGCAAATTTCAAGCCCAGTGATTTTGAGTCAATTATAGCTCAGCTTGAAAGAGCTCTACCTATAAATTAGAGGTGTGTGTTACCTCCTTTTTTGTGGGTTAACTCTCTTAAGAAAATTGCTATATGATGAACTAAAGAATATCAACATTTATGTACAATAATGTTTATAGATTTACTTATATAGCACTTAAGCATTCATGTTTACATGCATATCATTTATTTTTTTAGTATAACATAAAAATTAATACCATCATTATCTTTTTAAATGTGAAATAAATATTTTCATGAATAGATTTATGACACAAAATTTGTAAATAAATAAATATTTTTTTATTTAATCAATAAAATTGAAATGTTGCACTTTTGCGTTAAGCTTGGACTTATGCATAATTTTTTATCAATATAATATTAATAATATAAATTCAAACTGCAATGGACAATAGTTCTAAACATCAAATTAATTATATCTAATTAAAATTATTATAAAAAAAATTTATAATAATTCGGGACTAATCCACTGAACTATTCAGAATTTAGTTGCACATTTGTTGCTAACTAAACTAATTCCTCCTCCCATTTAACCAGGACTCTTCTCTACCGCCCTCACTTCACATTAATCTCTCTTATTCATTAAAATCCATTTTTAAACTCTCTGTGCTTCCTCTCCTCTTCCCAAGTTCCAATTTGAAGTTAATCTTCCTGATTCTTTAACATCCTTCGATAATTCTCTGTTCTTCGTTTCTTTGTGAAGTTGCAATTTTAAAATTAAACCTTTTTTGAGAAATGGGAGAGCAAATTGTTAGAGTCGGTCTCGAATCCATGGGCTACATTTTGAAGAATAAATTACAGATGAAGTGTTTGATCAACCCACTGGAAGAAGAGCGCCGCAAAATCCAAGCGTTCGGAGGAGAGCTTCCTCTATGCATGATTCTCCTCAATGATGGTGCAATCCTAAAATCCTTACTCCTTTAATTTTATCTGCAATCTCTATTAATTCTCTTTATGAAAATTTGTTTGCTTCTTTTTAATTAATTTGTTATTTTTGCTAGTGATTGATCAACTAAAACAAGAATGTGAAGAAAAAGTTGAGCATGAAGACATGGAATGGGAGCACAGTGTGGTCGAGATGGATTGGATAGAGTACGATCAAAATTGGAACACTAATTATAATGAGCATAATAGCAATATCATAAACGATTTTGACGAGGTATTTTTATGTAAAAACTAAAAATAATTTCTTTTTTTTTCTTTCATTTCTTTGTTATCTTGTGTATTTGCATTAAAAGTGAGTTTTCACAGATGGAGAATGACAATGATGCGTGTGTAGAATCTCAAAGCAGTAATGAATAGTAATGAAGATTTTTTGGTGACGAATGAAGAAAATAATGTACAAACTTCGTGGCTGAATTCTTCTCTGACGAACTCCGCCCCAACAGACCCTACGATATCGAACGGTGATGAAAATCGAATCTGGCAGAAAAAGAGAAAAACACGTCGCCGTTGGTCGCCGGAGCTTCACCGACATTTTGTGGCTACATTGCAGGAACTTAGTGGTAAAAATTAATATTTTAATGAATTATGCAGGAAAAGAAAAGAAAATTAAATTCTTACTTTTTTTTTTATTGAATTCAATTGGAATGTGACATAATTGTAGCTTATTATATTTTTTCAGCTGCAACTCCAAAACAAATTAGAGAAAGAATGATGATTCGTGGGCTAAAAAATAATGATGTGAAAATTCATTTACAGGTAAATCCAAAATTTTTCAATCGAATAGTATTTTTCCATTTTTACACCACAAAGAAAAATTTGTAAAAATATAATTTTTATAATGTCTAATTCTCCAAAGTTATCTTCTAATGTTTCAGAAATACAAGTTACATAACAGAAGAATGCAAAATTCTCGTCAGTTTATTTCACTACAGGGAACCCTTCAGCCAGCATAGTACTTATATTTTTACTTCATCTCAGAGAGTCTATCAGCTGACTTGCACTGGACGTTACCGGTAACTAGAATTAATTAAAATTAGTTGCAAAATTACATGATAAAGCTCCCAATGAAGATCTTCAAAATTAACTTCTAATCATTTTTTTCATTTTTCTTATCTTGCTTTAATTAACATATCAAATTTGTTCGGTGAAATGTCTATCGAGGTACTGATCTATTTTCTGGCTACTATTTTTTTTCATTAATTTTATTGCTGCCGAGTTCTTTTAACCTTCGAGTTTTAAAAAAAAGTTCTATATTTAAAGTAAGAATAGGAGCATTTATATACATACCACTCAAATATTGTTTGTTTACTTATCAAACATCTAATGTATATAGTTTATAGTCTTAGCCACCAAATCTATGTTAATTTTTTTTAAGAAATAAAATAATTCTGTTTATGCATAAATAAATAAATTGTTATATATTTAAAAATTGAAGTAGATTAGGTGCAAGATATGTAAATACATAAAGATTGAGTGGTATGTATGTAAATCTTCCCTTAAAATATTTGAATAGTATTCACATTTCTCTGATAAATGGTTGCTCGGATTCTGTTCAGAAGTTAGCCTCTTTGGTGAGCCGCTTTGTCTATACAACATGGACAAATTCATTCACTTAGGCACGGAGATGATCTCTTGGAATGAGCTCAAGTTGAACCCCAACTTGGTCCTATGCAGATCCTAAGTCGACCAGCTAGCTAGGTTCCAGATTGACTTGACAAGCGAATGAATCTGGTCCTATGGGGATCCTAAGCCATCTCTAGACCATACGGACCAACCCAATGACTTTTTCGAGCCCAATGACTAACTACTAGCCAATTTGAGAATACATTTGGGTTTAGATATGTAAATACATAAAGATTGAGTGGTATGGATGTAAATATTCCCTTAAAATATTTGAATAGTATTCACATTTTGAGAATACATTTGGGTTTATATATCACTTCTATTCCCTTCTTCATTCTTTATTGTAAGCATAGCTTATAAGTATTCCTTAATAAATTTCATTTCTTTAAAATATTATTTTATTTTTTATTTATTCTTTTCCTTAAAAAATAATAATTCATAAATACTGAATTTAAAGTGTAAAATGATAGTTACTAATAAATGATTTCACATACGGAATTCTAATTTTTTTAAAAAAAAATATAAGATTCATCTATTAAAATTCACCGTTTTAATTTTTTATTTTCTTATTGATTAATAACTAATACTATTTTTTAAAAGAAAAAATAAGAAGCTTAAACATCATTAACCACTATATTTCTTTCTTAAATGATTAAAGAAAAAAATGAAGAAAAGAACTGTAAATATTTGAATTGGCAATTAGAATAATAAAGCACAATTACTTACAGACCACAACTAATTACAATGATGAAGCAACTCTTAAATATCTGTAAAGCACTTGCTGTCCTCCTTTAAAAACGACTGAAGAAACGAATCCATAGAATCTGAAATGAACGGTTCAGAATTAAATGAATCCGTAGAGCTTGAAATCAACGGTTCAGATTGAAATTCAATTCCCGTTGCTAATCCATCTACCAAGTCCTTCGGCACGACACACATCCCCTCCGCAGACAACCTCTGTTGAATTGTCGGAGAAGCTAACAGAACATGCAAATCCCCATTTTTTGCACTCTTGCATTCCTAACCAATTAGCCTCAATTAATAATAAATAACATTTTATAATAGTAATCATAAATATGAGGATTCCATTAGACGAAGAATGACATATTGGGCTTGAAGAAACTTGACGTATTTGAAGGCAGCCAGCAACATGGGCGCACTATTCATCCTCATTCCGCCGGGGATAAGACGGCCGAGCTCCTGCATCTTCTCACTGATCCGCTTTCGCCGCTGTCTCGCCGCCACACTCTGCGCAGACATACAGCAACCCCCTCGGCCACCAGCTGCGGCGGCCCCCCCCCCCGATCTACCGAGGGATAAAAGAAGGATTTTTGCTGAAAAAGTGGGGGAGGTTGCACGTCAATGCGTTCGGTGGAGGGAATGAAGAAGGAATTTGGCCTTCTTTGCCAGTTGCAGAAGATGAGGAGACCATTAATGAATCCTTGTCGTTTTGGAAGATGGTGTCGAAGGGAAGAAGATAGGAGTAGTCGAGGAAGCCGAAGAGGGCTTCACCGACTTCGGAATGCTCGCCATCGAAGAGGAAGGGTTGCTCCACGCCCATATCTTCCCAGTTGAAGCAGAAGCTTTGCTGATCCATTGGGGAAGCTGATCTGTAAGATGAAACTGTCAAGTGCGGTATAATGGCTGCGGTCATTGGTCTGAGAATTTAACTAACGGCGGTTAAAACAGAAGCAGTGAAACAGTTGCAGCTGATGACTGGAAATTCGGCGGTAAAATAGTGTGTGATTTGTTATGTTCTAACTGTATTTGTATTTATGTATGAAAGGGCACTACTAGGGGTGTAAACGGGCCGTGTTCGGCTCGTTTATATTTTGAGCTCAAAAATAGTGTTCGTACATGTAGAGCTGTTCACGAATAAAGAGTCCTTTTAACAACCCTAATAATGTAGCCATAAGACAATAAGAATTTGAGCAAGATTTAAAAATTATTATTTACAACAGAACATCATTTGAATCTAATTTAATAATTTTTATTATATTTTCTTAATCAATATTTTAATTGATTATAAGTCTTTGTAGCCTTGTAGTCAATTAGATTTTTTTAAAATACTACTTAATATATATATAAACTTGATGAGTAGTATTTCGAGCCAAAACGACCTGAACACGAACGAACACATTTTAGTTTATGTTCGGCTTGTTAACTTATCGAACGAAATTAACGAGCCGAACACGAGCTTCTTAAAAAGCTGAAGACGAGCTGTTCGCGAACAACGAGCCATTTTGATAGCCCTAACTACAACATCTGAAAAAATGCTGCCCTTGATACTTTTGGAAACAAATCCTCTGTTCCAATTATTTAATAAATTCAAATCTCTGTTGGGATACTAATTAAATAATTCATTATGACTTTAATATTAAATTGCGAAGACCGCTTGATTAATTCTTCGGTAAATTAGATTTCTAGACGCTCTTGGCATATTTATAAATATTTACAATTGTTAGGTAAATTCTCATAGTTATATTTGTAATATTCAAAATTTTAATATTGTATTAAAAAAGATCATTATTATTAACCTTTCAAATATAACAAACTATTGAGAATTTTGTAAAAATAAGGAAATAAAAGTTGGATTTTTTTCATGAATTTTGATATTTGAGTGAAAAATTGAAAAATAGATGGAAGAGGGTGGTTGATTTGTAAATAATCAGTTTTCGGGTGGTCTATATGTTATTATATAAGTAAATTACATTAAAATTTCTTTCCTTCGTGAAGCTTCCTCTTTAGAAAGGTATGCGTTGTTGCATAATGGATCACTTACTCAAATTCTCTTTTTCAAGGTTGCTTATTATGGACTGCAATATTTCTTTATATGCATTATATTTATTAGTTTCTTGATTTCAAGACTAACTTGCATGGCAGTACATGTTATTTTAATATTTTTTGAATTTTTTTCGCCTTTCTATCAATTACATTGTCTATCACATTTGGCTAGTTATGAAAAATATGAAATTTGGTAGCTTGAATCTATCAAAATTAGAATTTAAATTTTAAATAGTAAAGTTGAAAAAAGTGTCAAGAGATTGATTCAAGAATGGAGCTTAGTAAGTCATGCTCAAAGCCGTCCCACATCTTTGTTCTATGCGGATTCTAAGTGGACTAGCCAGTTAGACCCTACACTTGCTCGAAAGTTGAACCAAGAAGGTGACATCCACTTCAGCTCATAAATACAATAAGTCAAATTATAGGACTAGCACTTTACTTAAGTTGTGGTGCTTAATTAATATCCTACAAAGAAAAAAATGGGTCAATAGGAAGAGTATTTGGGGGTTATTTAGTAAGTTTATTTTAAAAATTTCACATGTAGGGGTGAAGTGAACCTAGCTCGTTTAACGAGCTCATGAGTTAAGTTTATCGAGTCATGAGTTTGAGCTTGAGGCTGACCCAACTCAAGAGTTCTTCAAATCAACCAAATTAACATTAATTAAGATCTATGATCTTTTGTTTAAACTCAATGAAATTGAGCTCAACATTTGGTTAAGTCTGATCTTTTTATATGAGCTATAGCTTGACTTCTTTTACTCAAGTTCAACGCGGTCTCTAGTTCAGACTAAATGATAAAATGAATTTGACTCGACTTGTTTACGCTGTAAATAACATGAATAACATGCAGAATAATTGAATTGAGATTCATTAGAACATTTGACTCGATATTTGTATAAGGTGTTCTATGCCATTTATGGAAAAAAAAAATTGATCTTTAAGTAATCTTGTCATTCTTAATCTCATATTTAATCAAAAGATTACAAATCTTATATCGACAGCCATAAGCTTGTCAGCATCATGAAGTTGGACATATTGTCACAAGAGCTTGTTCCATATACATAGATATCTTTATTGGACTTCTTTGATAGCTAAACTTTAGTTCCCTTATAGTATGGAAGAAATACTTGATTCTCTTGTCAAACCACTTTATAAAGAGGTTAGACTCACATCCCTGTCGATCGGCTAAACATGCCTCACCCGCACAATTATACACTCCAATTTTCGATTGGTCTAATATAAAATTTTGCTCAATTTTTGACTACTTCGTATTGTCTTTAGTATAGATTTGAGATCATGATAACGATAATTTTACGAGAAAATTATGCAAGCATTTATTTTGATTTTCTATTATTTTCATGATAAAAATACTAATAATTGTGTACTCTAAGAAAAGTTTTAGAGGCTCTATTTTGTATTAAAGATTTAGGAAATTTGATATTATATGTGAAATTTTTAAAATAAACTTACTAAATAACCCCCAAATACTCTTCCTATTGACCCATTTTTTTCTTTGTAGGATATTAATTAAGCACCACAACTTAAGTAAAGTGCTAGTCCTATAATTTGACTTATTGTATTTAACGATCGTCTTCCTCAGAGCAATCCACATTGCCTTACTTCTCAGGATAACTCCTACTCAACGCGATCTCTTCTGGGTCATATGAATGGCTCCCATCGCCAATCTCATCTTCATCATCTTCCATCTTCTAGGGCATTGAAAACAGAACGTTAACATTTAGGAAAATTTACATAAATACCACTCCATTCTTATGTATATGCCACATATCTAACATCTAAATTTCTATTTTTATATATATTTCATGTTAATTTTTAAAGAAAAGCTATATTTTATTTTTTTCAAGTTAAAATAATGTTATTTTCAATTTGATATTAATATAAAATATATTTAAAATATATTAAATATAAAGACTTCATTTTTTAAGTATTAACAATTTTTAAAATATAATGTTCTTTTATTTTATATTAAATGATTTATTATTATTTCTCTTATAATTACTCATTTTATCTATCATTTCATTACAACGCTATGTTAAATTAATATTATTCTATCTCTTTTATAATAAATTAATTGGCTTGTGAGCCATATCAAACTAGTAGACTTAAGCTCGAGCTCAAATCTAAACTCGATAAAATTAATAGAGCTAAAACTCAAATAATGTGGCTCGAGATCAACTCGACTGATTTACACTCTTGTTCCCACCCATTTTGGCTACTCCCTCAATAGATTTAATTATTACTTGAGGGAATATAATAATAATTCGTCATACATGTTTTTAATTTTTATTGGGATTGATGAGCTTTGATTATGAGATATTTTCTCAACAAATCACTTGTCAAAAATAATAAGAAACTATTAATTTTTAATATAGAATAGCAAATCAAGGGAATTTAATATAGTTCCAATAATAATTTTATCTATTTATTTACATTGGTAGGAGGTTCAATCAATTGGTCTTTTTTTCAGTCTACTGTTGATTTGTCTATTATGGAGGTTGAGTACATATCACAAAGACAATGAATGAAGCAATTTAAATGCAAAGCTTATTGGATGACTTGAGAGTTGATGAAGAGTCTCTGACGGTGTTCTGTGTTAATCAAAGTGCAATAGTTTTGACGACAAATATAGTTCATCAGCTCATATCAAACATATTGATGTAAGATACCACTTTTATTCAGGACTTGTTTGAAGAAGACAATGTCCTGTTGAAGAAGATAGATATGAATCAGAATACAGGAGACATGCTTGTCAAAATACTATCAATCCATTAGTTCATCTATTACAAGAGTTTGGTGAATATCCGAGCTCATGACTGATTGCCCAGTAGCGCATTTAGAAGAACTACGCGATACTTGATCTCTTCGAGAGGGAGGTATGTAGGCAACCATCAGGTGCAGCTGATTTGGAATAAGAGCACATGTGATTATCTCAGTTATCTGGACGTAAGAGATGAGGTGAAAATTGTTGCATTTATGTTTTTTATTAATGAGTTTATTTTATTTGATTTTGTTTCTTTTATTTTTGTTTCTTTATGTGCTCTAAGTCTCATTTTAAAAAAAAACTTAGGGCTCATAAGAAGTGTATTGTGTTGAGAAGAGTTGAGTTGTAATTCTAAGCCATCTTTTTGTCTGCTCATTCGGTCATAGCGAAATCTCCCTCTCCGTGGACGTAGACGAATCGATTCAATGTCGAACCACATAAATCTTCTATGTTTGTTTTTGGATGTGTGAATTCCTACACTTCCGTATTGTTTTCGCAAAACAATTTAAATAATTTATTTTATCTATTTCTTTTCCAATCAATTAACCAAAAATCCTTAAATTAATCTAAAAAAAATCAAGAAACAAGTAAAGTGTTAAAATAGTCCTCAACTATTTATATATAATCATTTTAACCCGGAGTTTATAAAATTTTAAACATGCAGAATCATTAGAACCCCAAATTGATAAACTTGAAAATTAATTTGACAATTTTATAAAATTTTGGACTAAAATGTAAAATGTAAATAGAGTGACACTGTTTTCAACGAAACAACCTGGTGGTCCCGCCGGAGAATGAGACGGCGCTTCAACTGATGGACAAACGGCTAAACAGTCGGATCTCTGCAATTGAGGAGGACCTCGTGCGCCGTGATGACGGCTTTGATGTGCTCGAGATTGATGACGACGGCTCCCTCACGGCCGAGCACCGTGGAGGGATACGACAGCTGGGGATCCAATATCCGGAGATCCCTCGCCGGAATCCCCGTGCGCCTCATGATCGCCTGCTTTCCAGCCTCCACCATTCGCGCTCCTCCGGCGGAATTAAAAATTTTGAACTTATTTGAGCTGGAAAGGATTCAAATAACTCAAGAGAAGCAGTGAAACAGAGGAAGCCGAAGAGGGCTTCGCCGACTTCGGAATGCTCGCCATCGAAGAGGAAGGGTTGCTCCACGCCCATATCTTCCCAGTTGAAGCAGAAGCTTTGCTGATCCATTGGGGAAGCTGATCTGTAAGATGAAACTGTCAAGTGCGGTATAATGGCTGCGGTCATTGGTCTGAGAATTTAACTAACGGCGGTTAAAACAGAAGCAGTGAAACAGTTGCAGCTGATGACTGGAAATTCGGCGGTAAAATAGTGTGTGATTTGTTATGTTCTAACTGTATTTGTATTTATGTTTGAAAGAGCATTGCAATATCAGAAAAAATGCTGCCCTTAATACTTTTGGGAATTATTTCATAAATTCAAATCTCTGTTGGGATACTAATTAAATAATTAATTATGACTTTAAAATTCATTATGACTTTAATATTAAATTGCGAAGACCGCTTGATTAATTCTTCGGTAAATTAGATTTCTAGACGCTCTTGGTATATTTATAAGTATTTACAATTGTTAGGTAAATTTTCATAGTTATATTTGTAATATTCAAAATTTTAATATTGTATTAAAAAAGATCATCATTGTTAGCATTTCAAAAGTTAGATGTATTTTTCTTCACGCACGCATTCTGTATACTAATTAAAATATAACATAAATATCAAATTTTAGATGGTAGATGTAAATTCTTAGATATTATGAACAGTTAAAATTTCATGAATACCACACAATTTTCTGTATTTACATATCTAACACCCATACTTTTATATTTATAAGCATAATATTAAGATCTTTGGAGCACTTAAAGAATGTCACTATTATTTAGTTTTTTAAAAGAAAATTACAATTTTGGCACATAAATTGATGAAATCAAAATATTGCAAATATAAATATGAAAGTTCCAAGTGCTAGATTTGTAAATATATAAAAGTTATGTGACTTCTTTGTAAATTATAACAAAAACAGGTTTTCACAGGTCAGCCAAATAAGTCCAAATTCCTTACCGAATAATTTGCCTTCCTAAGAGAGCCCAAAACGTGCATGGTGACACATGAATTTAAATTATTATGTACTTTCTTATCTAAAACGTAAATTTAAATTATTATATTTATCACCTAAATCTTTCATGTCACATAAAAAATACCCTCAATACATTTTTTCATGCAATAGAGAAGGGGGCATCCCTGCAAATACCAATATTTTTATACATCATTTAAAGGTTAGTTTTGTAAAGAACAATATTTGTAGTGTTGTTTATGTTATTATCCCATATAAACAGAGAGAGAGAGATGCAAAAGTGGCGTATTTAACTAAAATGCCTTGAAAAAATTGCACAAATCAGTGCTTCAATTACATCATCATTGAAAATGAAGAAAATAAATTACATGATTACTTTCGAAGCCTCTTCTTTGCTCTTTCATTCTCATGCGATTCCTTCGGCTGATCACAAATCTCTGTAATTCGTATTTGTCGTCGCTTCTTCTTATTTTCTATTCGTTGATATCCTTCATAAAGCTTTCTCTTCAGAAACTCCATCTTTGACGTTTCTGAAGCTTCCCCACACCGCTTTCTCTCCACAATCGCGGATAAATGACTGCTCTGTTTCTGTTGGGAAGTCAGCTTCGGCAAGCTGCCATGTCGAGAATCATTCCTAGATGATTTGATGATAGACGGCTCGGTCAAAATGTAGAGCCTCTGAAGAATCAGATCCTTCTTAACCATAAACTCCTTGGGCTGATCTACAGCCGCTACCATGATGGCTTTGCCGATCAGCTCAAAAAGATCAGATTTTGCGCTGCTGAAAAACTTCCGCCAATAATCCAAAGACTCTTTCACGTTTGCCATTGCCATTGTCATTGCCACAAAGAAAAGAAAAGATCACTTTTTTTCTACAGAGGATTTGTTCTCACAGATTCACTGATTGGAAACTGATGAAATAGAACAGAATAACGCTATCATAATGTCATCCGTTTTATAATAATATACATTCAATAAATATTAAAAAAATTGATTAAAATGTATTTGAATTATATTCATAATTTAATCAACATTCACAAAGATACCTGCCTTAAATATAATTTAAATTTAATAAATTTTATATTGTTATGATCCAAAACCAGTGTTGCATAAAATTAATTTTTCATTCTTTGATTGCACACTAAGATACTATATGATATTGATACAGGGCTCCTAAAAAGTATAAGAAAATATAAAAAGGCATTAGAAATTTGTAGAATAGCAGGGCAATGAAAATATAAGAGTTTAACAGGGATAGACATAGGTCAACACTATAGCAGGGTCACGAGACCCCTCCCCTCCCCACTCTAGTTTCGCAATCGAGATTATGTGAAGAAAAAAGGCTCTTGTGTTAGAGAATCAATCCGTTTACACAATATGTTTGCAAACATACACAATTGGTCAGCAACCTCTGTGGCTTGGGAGGACATCTAGACCCAATTGCATAGAGTTTGAGACTCTTCTGGCTGTATCAAGACAACTCAATAGGCGAAGTAAAATTGACCTTCAAAGTGTGGGGGCCTGGGCTCCACCCTAAACACTCGAGCAACACTCCCATATATAGAGTAACAAAATAGGATGATAAAAATTAATTTGAGTATTAAATTAGGTAGATAAGTATTATTGAGTAACGTTTCTCTTATGTTAACAGGCGCAAGAGCTTGGACAAAGAACCCACTATCGCTAAGCTATATGCTTGTATGCACCTGCATTAGTAAGATCATTGTTGTGTCGATGTCAGACCATATAGAACACCTCAAAGTTAAATATTAATTTTATCACTATAATTATTCTAAAATTTAATTATGTTTATGTATCTATCTATCCTTCACAATTTTTTGTGGGATGACTACCAACAGTTGAAAGAGGTTCAAAGTAAGTGACCAGGAGGAGTTTGCTATCTCTAGTAACAATATTGATCAACCAGATATTGATTTCTAGAGAGAAGTTGTTGGGGGCAAGAAGAAAAGAATGATACGTAGGTTGGGTTTAGAGGAACTCATATATGATGCATGCCACTAATTTTATAGTGAGATCTTCACATCCATCAACGCTGAAGGTTGTAGGCAGTCGCAACAATCACTCAAGATATAATTGACTGATTTGTCTCTCGTGAGATGGAGGCAAGAATGAGGCGAAGCTTGGAGGAGATGCGACGAGACATATGTCGGCAAGGGAAGCAGTCGATGAAGGTGGTCGAGGAGGAGGAAGAATAAGTTGAGGATGAGGAGATTAGTAATTAGTAATTGTGTGAATCGATTTTTTTATTACTAGTGTAATCTCTCTTGGAGAACCTTTTATTTCTGAGACACGTGCACTGGATATTTCCTTTACTATTTTTTTATTATTTCTTTTATTGCATTTTTTTTTAATATATGATTCAAAATCATGTGTTTACTTATATTAAATTTTATGATAGATATTTCATTTACTGTTGTATTGTGATTGCATGTGTATAAATTTGAATGGGCTTAGGAAGTTTTCTTTTTGAGCATTTTCTGACGGCCTTTCGATCGACCTGTTAGGTTACTATGATAATACTGATGGGCATGTCTGTCAGTTTCTTAATATATTATGAATAGACATGTGTTGAACTGATACTCATGTATCTTAGATAAATCATTGCAATTTTTTTTACTTATCGATCATCGTAAACAAGTTTTCGATTGACATTTGACCACCATAATGTTTTTGCGACAAAAAAAAATAGTGGCAGTGCTCACTCCATCGAAAGTCGTCGCTAAAATCAATAAGTGATGACAATTTTCATTTAATTGATAAAATTTTTCGTCACTTTCCTCATATTCTTATGCAATGAAATTTGTATACTACTTAATCGATACGTGCATTTACGTGAAACGTATATATTGTTGCATAATAGATCATTTACTCAAATTCTCTTTTTTAAGGGTTGTTTATTATGGACTTCAATCTTTTTCGCCTTTCTATTAATTACATTGTCTATCACATTTGATTAGTTATGAAAAATAAGAAATTTGGCAACTTGCATGCTAGTGTCAATATTATTGCTATCAAAATGAGAATTTAAACTTTAAATAACAAAGTTGGTGTCAAGAAACATTATATATCATTTAAGTTTTTTTTTTTTTTAATTTGTAAACACCATGGACATGTTTATTAACTTGAAAGATAAGGAGGCGATCTCTTAGATTGAGCTCAAGTCAAACTTGCTAAATTGATTCAAGAACGGAGCTTGGTAAGTCATGCTCAAAATTGACCCCAGCTCGGTCCTATGCGGATCCTAAGTGGACTAATTAGTTATGTCCGAGACGTACTCGCCAAACGAATGAAGAAGGTGGCATCCACTTAAGCTCATAAGAGACTAGTTCATTGTCATCTCTAGACTCATCCAAATTGTTTACTTAGGGTTGCAACCATACAGACCAACCCAATGACTCTTTCATGCCCGATGGCAAACTACCAGCCAAATTTGAGAATAAATTTGGGCTTTTATATCACTTCTATTTCCTTGTACTTCTGTTTTGTAAGCATAGCTTATAAGTATTCCTTAACAAATCTAGGCTATTTCTTTTAATTTTTCTGCCCTTAAAAATACTATTTTTATTTTTTACAGCAAATTCACAAACACAGTATCAGTCGAAACACAGAAGCATGCATCAGTCAAGGAGCCCCTTGTGCTTGCACCATGAAACTGCAACCACATATAGCAGCAAGCTCCCAGCGGCGCCGCCGCCCACAGTCCACACGAACTCTGCGGTGCCAGCCTTGTTCTCGTCAAACAAATCGACCTTGATGTTCATGCCGAAAATAGCAACCAGAACGACAAAGGCGCTTACGATCAATGTGGCTGTCATCAGAACCACTCCCATCTGCAACAGATGGTTTTGCTTATCATCAAGCATTATGTTTATGTAGTCCTCCGTATCGTCCACATATTCCCTCAGCTACAAAGTTAGAAGATAAATAAATTGCAATGGATTATTCTATTTCTGTCTACCTAATAGAAATTAACCATTATGTTGATTTGTTTATGTAGGATTTCTTTTGCTTTCAGCGTGTGTGTGTGCAGGAATAGGTCCAAATGCACTTACTGTGGACAGCTTGTTCAAAGTGCTATCGATCTGTACAAAATAAGCTTCCAAGAGCATCTCTAGCTCTTCCACATCGGGATGTTTGCCGCTGCTTCTCGTGCTGAAGGTATGACTTTCATGTCCATCCCCAAAGACATTGTTGGAAGCAGATATTACATGGTGGCTGTGATTTTCGATGTTCTCATCAGATGAAATTTCAGCAG
>NW_018164675.1:1073512-1092267 GCF_001263595.1 Phalaenopsis equestris
GAATCCTAAAGATCACAAAAATAGCGTTGAGTGCCTGCCGCATGGAAGTTTTAACAAAATATAAGGTAAACTATGAAATATGAAATAAAACCAATGGATATTTTTATATCATATTTTTAAACCATGCAATATAAGACTAAATGCTCCATATGCCTAAACAACGCTCCCCTCTTGAGAGAGATTACATAATCAACTATCATTCCCTTACAAATGAAAAATTTTATCCCTATGAATCAAGTGTTCAATCCACCTAATGGAATCATCATGGGATTGTTCAATGTTGCTACAACCCCATTTAAGCCACAAATCATATGAACCACTCAATATCAACAAAACCATCAACTTTAATGGTAAGTCATTTTTCATGCAAAATATTGAGCCTATGAACAAGACCATCAACTAAATGCTCCATATGCCTAAACAACGCTCCCCTCTTGAGAGAGATTACATAATCAACTATCATTCCCTTTCAAATGAAAAATTTTATCCCTATGAATCAAGTGTTCAATCCACCTAATGGAATCATCATGGGATTGTTCAATGTTGCTACAACCCCATTTAAGCCACAAATCATATGAACCACTCAATATCAACAAAACCATCAACTTTAATGGTAAGTCATTTTTCATGCAAAATATTGAGCCTATGAACAAGATTCAACTGCTTGATATTTCTCCAAAAATAAATACGTTTTTAGCTAATATAATATCAAACATAGCACAAACCTTTCTCTGCATTAACAATCAATTATAAATTTGCATAATTACTCTTTCTTCATGAAAAGATCACATTTTCTTAGATCCAAGCCTATGAATATTTTATTGAGAGCACATGTTTAATCCCATTTTAGGATTGATGCCAAGGCAAATACCTCTTGGGATTTACATCTCTATAACCTCGCTTAACACAGATGGAGGTGTTCGGCCTAATGATCTTTTATAATCTATCTGAAGATCACTCTCATTCCTCACATGCCTTCTCTATTTTTTGGGTTCTAAAGGATTGGTGGCTTCAACGAGGCATACGAGATGAAGAAAGGTACCACAATTGTATCTTCTTTGATCATCTCTTCTCCCATAAATATAGGCTTGTTAAAAGCCAAATCACATAAATGTTGATTTCTATGTGTGCATTCTCTCTCTGTCATGATTGATTTGTGGAACTTCATTTTCAATTTCAACGACATTTCATCTTTATAATATTTTGCCTTCCTCATTAGAAAACGACACTCATGTTGAACAAACCTTTAATCATCATCGCTATGTCATCCACAAGCAAAATTGATTTATTCCATTATCAAAAAAGACTTACAATTCAATTCATTATACCTTTCCCCATTGAAGCTGCAAGCTCGGTCCGATTGAGAAGATAGAGGAGACCCATTGGTTTGTTGTTGCTGCAAAAGCTTGTTTGTCAAATACATTTCAGACATATCCTCATCATCATCCAGTAAGTGTTCAAGCTCGTCCCTGACCTACAACAAAAGAAATGTTTGCTACTCAAATCAATTGAAAAGCTAGTTAAAGAAGGGAGGGACAGAGGGATGGAACTGCAGTGTTTAATTCAGAAGATTAGAAGTTTAAGAAATGAGATAAGATGAGCTTGAGCAAACTTACAGAGTTTAGAGTGACACATTCAAACATATACCAAATTTGGGCTTTTAGTGGAAACATGAGAGCTATTCTTGATATATTATTGGTTGAAAACCATCTATAATTACTATTATATCATTCAAAGAGTATTAATGAAATTGATTTGATTCCACTGGATTTTCAGCTCTATCATCCTTACTGTTGTCTGCTGACTTGTAACGATCATAATTCAACTGTTGAACCTGAACAATTTATATAGAAAAAAGCAGAGAAAGTGCATACGCAAGGTTGAACCATGTTTTATTTCTTTCTTTTTTTTTTCTAAGTTATAAAGTTTCTGTCCTCAACATTAAACAAAGATATGCAATCTAAAGGCATGCTGAAGTTGAAATTACTAAAACTGGTTGGAAGTATTAATTCAAGCAAAAAAGACAACAACTTGAGTTTTTGGACCTTATTTGTTTCAGTAACTCAAGATGACCACCAAAGAATAGCCAGAATGATCCACATACAGAAACACAAAAATAAAATTTGTTCAACAAAACTAAGAATAAGCTCAGCAAAGCAACTAGAAAATGAAAATAATAATATTAACTAGCAAGTAAAAAAACTATTTTACATAATTACCAACTACGTCCCATGTAGTTACATATCTAACACCTAAACTTTACTTTTTACATTTATAGCAACCAAATCTTTCATGTTACAACAGAAATACCACCATTTTAAACTTTTAAAAAGTGAATACACCATTTGATGCGTGAAGTATGGTTGTATTTATATAAAAATTAAAGTTTAGGCGATAAATATGTAAATACATAGGACATGAGTGGTATGTATGTAAATCTTCCAAATAAACAATTTTGTTATGGGCTCTTTCAACAGCATCTACAAAATAAACCAAATTAAAGGATTGTATTAGTTGCATTATATCCATAAGATTCATTGTAGCATATGTATTTCACTCAATAACAAGGATGGCGTTTAAAACAAAATAAAGTTGAGGTAAATAATTGAACTAGGAAAAGGGAATAAACCTTTTGAACACGTCCTGTAAGTGCCACCAAACGGCTTTTGATTTGACGAACATGTTCCAAATTGAGAGTACTGATTTTTGAGGTTAGTTTATCCAGAGCTGGATAAGCTTCATTCTCTAAAGTTTTTGCCTTAGAACCAAAAGGTAAAATCAATTAGTAGCAAAGATGCAATAATTCTATCAAAACTAAGAACATACATTAGAAATTTGTAAATACATAGAATAAAAATATTGAGCAGACAAACTTGGATATGAATGCTTCCAGTACTTTTTACAAATGAGGATGTAAAGACTCACTTAATCCACAAATTATATGCAATCACTATCTTTCATGAAAATTTTGCATTTATTTTTTTCTAGGCAGATATTTCTAATCTGGCAACTCTATTTTCCTATGTTTTGGTTGAAAAATTTTCAATTTAGTTGTTCACGCTTAGATTAAATTGATCCTTCATATCTAATCTTTCTCTACAAGTCAGTACTCTATTAGGCTTCATGATGGGATCAAATAAATATAAAATTGTAAACCATGGACGTGTATATGGGGATAATATCATGAAATGATGCAACACAACATGACTATAAAAATTAGGACATTACAAACATGGAAACAATATTATATTTATAAATTATCAAAATAAAATATAAAACTTCTAGCAATTTGACTATTTTCTACTTGAGGAATATCAAAATGAAATATACTACCATATGAATAGGCTTAGCATAAGCCTTCTTAAACCCTTTCAATCGTCACTTCTTTGTCGATATCAACATTGTTCATAATATGCCATAAAACCCTAAAAAAAAAGCACCAATGCCCTTTTGATATAATCAAACAAAATATGACTCTATGAGCATTTTTAGTGGGAGTTAACACAGCTAATGCTAAGGTCATCATTTGCATTAGCACTTATGCAATTTTTAATGATAAATGGACTTTCATCTAGAACAAAAATATAAACTTTAAAAATAGCTCATCAATTTCTTAAGTATTCAAATGTCATCCATTAAAGTTAATATGCTCCATCTAAGGTACCACAACTCAATCTCTCCTAAACTATATTACGGGCTCTTCCTAAATAAAAGATGAAGATTAATATGCATAAATACAATTGTTCACCCCGTTAGGATGTATGATGTGCATGATTGGCATTAATAAGATTTGCTAACTTGTATTTTGACATTTTGGAAGAAAAGGTAGAAACTAGCTATGGAATGTGCATGATTATTGTGTCTCATTGTAGATAAAAAAAAAAAGTAAACATGGCTAGGGCAGAAGATGCACATTATTCTATCTACAACATCAATGAGAGGTATGAATTTATGTGTTTCAACATCATGGAAGAACAGGTGGAGAGGTTAGGGCACTACATGTGTATGATCACAGATGGTTGGAGCATAGGTTGCATTGGAGTAGGAATTACTTCAACAGACATAAAATTTGAACTTTCCTTATCTCAATGAGGTGTGACTTCACATGTCCGCCCATCTCTTGCCTATATCAAACAGTGTCTGGCACTTATTGGAATTCAGTTTCATGGTTGAATGACTAAGAATTTTTAGATCAAATTTGTTGATTATTCATAAAGTTTTCATTAATTTTATCTTATATGAATAGAATTTTTACAGACACCGTGCTAAAGGTTATATCGCTTCCCAAGCATTGGATCATATCAAAAGTTTTTCTCGAGACTTCTTATGAAAAGAGTAGATTCTTCAATTATGAGAGTATTTTGATTGAATAGACCTATAGCTACACATAAATCTAACGTTAAGTATCAACATAGAAAAATTTCAAAGGAGGAACATAACCATTTCCACAAACTTAAATGCCTGCCTACCTCCTGCATTTCAAAGAAAAAAGGCTCCGCGGTTTGCTCCTCGAAATTTTTTGAGATAATTATATACAAACCACATAAAACATTGATATTTACAAATAAACCACCGATGTGATTTTTTTGAACTACTGAACCGATGTATTTACCTGTGCCATGATCAAACTATTGAGAATTTGAAAAAAATATAAATATGGGTTGGGGTTTACCATGAATTTTGATGTTTGAGTGAGAATTTGAAAAATGGATGAAAGCGTCAATACTAATGTTTCAGGGGGTCTCTATGTGATTGCCCCAATCTTTCTTGCCATTGATGCTTCAATCATCAATTCTGTTCGTGATTATGTTCCTTCTAAGCGTTTAGCCCAAATGTTAAATTTCTATACTAAGGGGCAATTTGGTTTGCTGAAAAAAGTTGTAGAGCACGAAGAATAGAATGTAAGAAAACAGGGTATTTACAATATTTAGAAAGATTTCACTTAGAATAGAATTAATGAGAAAACTTATTTTACAGTGTTTGATTTGAAATATAATGAAAAAAGTGTGAAGCTCAACAACAGCAATTTGCAGTGGCGATCGTAGATGGAAATCATCTGCGGGTGGCAACAGTTAGAGGGAAATTTGTAGATATATTCGGAAATCGACAATTTCTCATCAAATCAAGTGCATGTAGGGAAGTTTACACCCAGAATGCAACAAACCTGCAAAGGGCAATGAAGAAAGCACTCAAACAGATTGATTCTCACCTCAATTTCTAAGCAGCTGCAAGCGGCTTCAAGACATGCTTCTAATGCGATGAACTCGAACGGAATAGCTTTAGGGCCGTCGGAGATTGCTAGATCTGTTGCCTCTTCCGCTTTTCCTTTCTCGTCTAATTCTGTCGGGCGCTCGTCTTCTTCAGAGCAATCCACATTGCCGTATTTCTCTGGATAACTCCTACTCGACGCGATCTCTTCTAGGTCATATGAATGGCTCCCATCGCCAATCTCATCTTCATCATCTTCCATCTTCTAGGGCATAGAAAACAGAACGTTGACATTTAGGAAGATTTACATAAATACCACTCCATTCTTATGTATTTGTCACATATCTAACATCTAAATTTCTATTTTTATATTTATTTCATGTTACCTTGTCAATGAAAAGGTATATTTTATTATTTTTTTAAGTTAAAATAATAATATTTTAAATTTGATATTAATATAAAATATATTTAAAATATATTAAATTTGAAATATTTATCTTTACAGTATTAAAATTTTTTAAAATAAAATATTTTGTAATTTATATTACATAATTTATTATTATTTCTCTCATAATTACTCATTTTATTTATCAATTTATTATAATAATACTTTAAATTAACATTATTTTATCTCTTTTATAATAAAAAAAGTTGGATTGTGAGTCGGATTGAAATTAAGGACTTAAGCTCGAGCTCAAATCTAGACTCGATAAAATTAATCAAGCTAAAATTTAAATAGTGGGGCTCGGGCTCGACTTGAATGGTTTACACCTTGTTCCCACCTAATTTGGCAACTCCCTCAATAGTTTTAATTATCACTTATAGGAATATAATAATAATTCATTATACGTATTTATTATTATTATTATTGTGATTAGTGAGCTTTGATTATGACATTTTTTCTCACTGATCACTTACCAAAAATAGAAAGAAACTAATAATTTTTCGAAGAAAAATAGTAAATCAAAATAATTTAATGTAGTTTCAATAATAATATCTTCTAATTATTCATATTGGCAAGAGATCCAATTAGTTGGAGGTCATTTTTTTCATTCTACTGTTACTTTGTCGATTACGGGGGCTGAGTACATGATAATCACTGTAGCAATGAAGGAAGTAATATGGATTCAGAGCCTATTAGATGACTTGGGAATTGATAAGGAGTCTCTGACAGTATTTTGTGAAAGTCATAGTGCAATAATCTTGACTACATATCCAGTTCAACATGCTTGAATCAAGCAAATTGATGTAAAATACCACTTTGTTCGGGACATGATTAAAGAATACAAGATCTTGTTGAAGAAGATAGATACGAAGGAAAATACAACAGACATGCTTACGAAGATACTATCAATCAAGAAGTTCATCTATTGCAAGAGTTTGGTGAATATCCGAACTCAGGACTGATTGTCGAATAGCGCATTTAGAAGAATTACACGAGACTTGATCTCTATGAGAGGGAGGTATGTAGGCAACCATCATGGTGCAGCTGATTTGGAGTTAGAGCACAGGTGATTATCCCTCAATTATCTGGAAGTAAGAGATGAGGTGAAAATGTTGCATTTATGGTTTTTATTAATGAGTTTATTTTATTTGATTTGTTTCTTTTTTTTTTCTTTCTTTATATGTTCTAAATCTCCTCTATAAAAAGACTTAGAGCTCATAAGAGGTGTATTGTGTTGAGAAGTGTTGAGTTGTAATTCCAAGTCATCTTTTTTTCTGCTCATTCGGTCTTCAATGCCGAAACACGTAAATCTTCCGTGTTTGTTTTTTGTTGTGTGAATTCCTACACTTCTGCATTGCTTTCGCAAAACAATTTAAATAATTATTCTATCTATTTATTTTCCAATCAATTAACCAAAAATCCTTAAATTAATCTAAACAGATATAAATGAAATGAAAAAAAAAATAAATTTTTAATTTTTCCCAAAAGTTATAAAAATGTAAAGAAACAAGTAATGTGTTAAAATAGACCTCAACTATTTATATATAATCATTTTAGCCCCCGAGTTTATAAAAGTTTAAATAAGAACCCCAAATTCATAAATTTGAAAAGTAGTTTGACACTTTTACAAAAATATAGGACTAAAATGTAAAATGTAAATGCAACCTGGTGGCCCCGCCGGAGATTGAGACGGCGCTGCAACTGATGAACAAACGGCGAAACAATCGGATCTCTGCAATTGAGAAGGAGGACTTCGTGGGCCGTGATGACGGCTTTGATGTGCTCGAGATTGATGACGACGGCTCGCTCACGGCTGAGCACGGTGGAAGGATACGAGAGCAGTGGATCCAATATGCGGAGATCCCTCGCCGGAATCCCCGTGCGCTTCATGATCGCCTGCTTTCCGGCCTCCACCATTCGCGCTTCTCCGGCGGAATTGACGGCCAGCCATGCCCGAACGCCCATCGCCGCCGCCTTCTTTCTCCCGACCGCCGGAGGTGGTGGTGGAGGTTTTGATGACTTCTTAAATGGAGACGGAGAGTGTAGATCTCCGGCGATGTTCTCCGTCGCGCTCATCTCTCTCTCGCTCGCTCGCTCAGTGGGCACGATCAGTTTAGTGGTTGAAGAAGGTGATGGAGGTGGACGAGTGGGCACGTGGCGGACAGTTAGTGGTGTAGGAGAAGGCCACTTATCCTATGCCCCCCGCATTGGATTGGAATCTTGGTTTTAATTATTGAGAAATTATTGATCTGGATTTGATTTGAGTAAATTTGAAATTAATGGAATATAAAATTGAAGGTATAGGTAATATTTAAAAACTTAATAATTATGAAATTAAGATATTCAATTTTTTAAAAAAAATTATCAATGAAGTATCAAAATTTAATTTTTTGCTCATAAATATTAAGACTTTTTTTATTTTATATAATTTCAAACATTTCAATCATAGCATACAAAAAAAAAAAATGAATTCTTAGCTATATATTATTGATAAAAAAAATTTCATTGCTCAAAACGAATATCAAAGATAAAACTGTACGTTAAAAATAATCAAACTTCAATTAAAAATTATCTATAATTAGGATTTCAGTAAACATACAATTAAATTGATCAGCTCAACGAGACAAACATAATGATACCAAACTTGGTTCAATCTGAGTCAAGTTAAGCCTATATCAAGTTGTTAAGTCATTTTTGGAAATTTTTAGTACCCAATTGGAAGGTAAAATTAACTTCAAATCTGACA
This sequence comes from Phalaenopsis equestris, assembly GCF_001263595.1. NCBI lineage: Eukaryota > Viridiplantae > Streptophyta > Magnoliopsida > Asparagales > Orchidaceae > Phalaenopsis > Phalaenopsis equestris. Next base: position 1,081,912 of record NW_018164675.1, read on the forward strand.
AGCTTATATTTGAACCGAGCATAATGACAAGACAAATATAATGAATCTTATATCATGGGATACATAGAGCAAGGCATCCATGTGAGGTAGCGCCAAATAAATTCTAAGAGACTCCCTTAATTAACATTATGAGATAGAGATTTTATTTTATTAATTTTATTATAAGGTACCATATTTAAGTCGACTGCGCATCTATACATGGCGAAGGAGTGAGAAGTGTCATGTCTCTGTTTTTTTTTTGCGGATGTTGGACTAAACTTCATCAGATATGTTTGGTTTATCAAGTTGAATCCTTAATTGCTCACATCACATGCAGAGTGATGGTGCATGCATACTAACACATTACATTTACTCATTGAGGAGATGACAATTACTCTGCAAGATGTAACTTTGATGTTGGGCATCAAAGTTGACGAGCGAGTGTTGATAGGGTTGAGACTTGTTGTTTAGGGCGAGAGGTGAGTTAGGTGGTCTAACTACTGTAATGATCTACTAGGAAGTCACTCAGATACAAACATATACTCTACCATCAGCCAGTTGCTCAAACAGTTGCTGCTAGATTCTAGATGGGTTATGTTGGATTGCATATTTGTGTGCCCTTGCGATGGTTGAGGTGGATAGTCTAGAAAGAGACATATGAGGATTTGGATGTTATTATTATTCAAAGGCATATATAGGCTTATATACTCTTCATAGTAGTTTGTTTTCTTATTATTGATACTTATGGATCCCATATTTACTTGCAGTGCTTACAAGTTATAGAAGATCTTTCACTTTTCTCCCAGTACTTTATTGGAACAATAACACTGAGAAATTTGTACAAAGAGCTCACCGTGCTACAAAGCCCGCGTTAGGAATGGCTCATATACCAGATAAGAGACAAATGCTTCCGCTTCACTCCTCTCGTTTGCTCCGCTCCGTAATTACATATTGTACACTCGGGTTATATATATATATATATATATATATATAGTATTTGTAACCCTAAGTGGTATATACTGTTTTTTGTGAAATAGAAAAGAGCCGCAACAGCTATTCACTCCGGAGGACATAGGCATTTTGTCGAACCGCGTTAAATCCTTGAGTTTGATCTTGATTGTTCGGTTCTTGATTATTGCATTTCTTTGCCATAATTTCTCAACACCCCGTGGGGTGAAAATGCTTGGCTATTTGCATTTGTTGTAGTTATTTTCTCAAAAGAGATTTCAAGTTAGCAAACCCACACTACAAGTTCTTTACCCTTCAGAGATTGATGGAAGGATTGTTTGATGCAAGTTAATTTTTTATTTTTAAATTTGTATTTAATAATAGTATTATTATGTATTAAAATAAATTAATATTTCAATTTTTTTTATGTGGAATGAGCAGTACATATATGAGCACGACGGTGTCATGTTCAGATGTACCGTGATAAGTTTGATGGACTCTTGCTTACATTGGTATTGGAATTTTATCGCATCATTTGATGTTACATAATTTATTTCTAGTGACAATCTAATTATTTTTGCTAACTATAAGTGACATGACTGACAAATCGAGAAAATATTCTACAACGAGTTGCAGTTTTATGCATTTCTTGATCAGCTGTTTGGGAGCCTATGATGCATTGATTTGCTGACAACCGGAGTGACACTTACCACAGAGAGTGATGCAACAGTTCAAATGGCTATCCAGAGTGGATATTTTGACTATGGAGATTGATTTTAAGAATGTTGACAGAGGGGGAAGAGCAGCGTAGATTGGGCCGACGATCACCGATGACACATTGACATATGGAACGATATTGAGGCATATGTTGTTGCATAAAATTCTAGATGCATAGTTCGGGATTGAGTTGTTGCTATATACATGAGGTGGTTCATGACAAGGGCTACACAACAACTACTTAGAGCTTCACAAGAATCTCTAAACACATATTACCTGAGACCACCTATACAATGAGCACGGTTATCTACAAACTCTAATAAATTAAAGTTTACCTACAATTTTAAATGTTTATATAATAATTTTATTTGCAACTTGATTATGTTGTGGAGATAGAGGGCACCTATACAATGAGCACGATTGTGCACCAAGTCTCTAATAAATTATTTTTTTTCTTACTCTAATTTTAAATGTTTATATAATGATTTTATTTGCAACCTCATTATGTCACGAAGATAGAGGGTTTTTTATTGCTTTTTTAGGGCTCCAATGATGGGAGCCCCAAACAAAAGGAAATAAATAATGTGAAGAATGTTTGTAACCGCATAAGGTAATTCACCTACATATCTAACATGACACAGAGAGGTGAAAATGATGAGGAGGACACATGTGCTCCATTGTTTACCTATGATGATCCAAAGCCTTCAAGTTCTACGTTCACATAGTCTTCATATGAGTACACTTTAATAGTATATATCGAAGCAGGTCCTTTATGGGAAACACTAGTAGCACCCCTTCACAACAGCAGTTCTTGATGTCTCATCCTACGATACCTTATATGATCATGGACAGTTTACATCATATCTTCTGTTTCTATCATCCACAATTGGGCAGGAGGATGACCCATAATAGTTACATGACCATCAACATCACCACCTATGATAGCGACCTTGACAACGATCAAATTACTATACATTGGACAATAGAGCGATACCACATCAACAACTTCTTAGGCGTTAACATGGTATATATATTTCACTTATTATGTACTTTTATTATTTTCTCTCATATGTACTATTTATCGGACGGTGCCTTTATTGCTTCTTACTCTTTCATCGTCATTTTTATTAGTTATATACTCTTACTTAAGCCTCTTGCTCCTTAAGTGTGAGCAAAAAAATTATAGAGACCTTAACAAGTTAAATTAAAAGTGAAGGTAATAAGATCTTATTTAAAAGTAGAGACAATATTAATTGATAGTAATGGAGCAAAATTATGCAAATACTAGAGAATGAATTTGGTTTCATGCCAAGATCGATTGCAAAAATAAAATATTTTAAGTCTTAACAATTTTATTTTATCTTTTTTTCTTGTCTTGTAATTTTATTATAAAATTAAAATTTCTAAAATTAGTAATAATTATCATTAAATATTAATTATCGTTTTACACTCAATTTGAACACTGAAATAAAAAAAAATTAAAAAGAACATAATCGGTATATAAAAAAAAATTAAAGCTTTAGAACTAAAAAAAAAATTAGAGAAAATATTACTTCCCATAAAGCACACAAATTTCCCACAAAATCAACGACATAAAAATTAGAGCTTTAGAACTCTTCTGCACAATTCCAACACTCCAAATCCGGCACTTTCCATTCTTGCTGCAAAATTTCAGGCGAGGTAGCCGACGCCGGCGACCATCTCAACTCCGCTAAAGCCGGCGATTTTGGTTTTCCGGTAAGCGCTTGCACGAGGTGTCGGAATCCCATTGGATCGATGCGGTAGAATCTGGGCGGCCGTTGTGTTTCGAGCTTCTTCAATGGTTTCGATGGAGGTCTACTGACGGCGTGAAGCTGAGCCTCGAACGAAGGAGCGGAGGGGCGGTGGTTTCCGGCCGGTGAAGCTCGCGCCGGCTGTTGATGGAGAAGAAAGCGGCGAGCTTGCATTTTGGGTTTGAGAGGAAAGAGGAGATGGGGTGGAGCTGGAAGGGGAAGGAGTGGGTTTTGTTGACTTGGGATGCTGGCTTTAGGGACGCCGGTAGGGTTGTGGCACGTGGGACGGCTGGTCAAAAGCAGAATAACCGTCAACGGCGCACGTGTTATTTGACTGTGGAGTCGTTTTTGCCGCAGAGAACATCCAAACGCTAATTTTTGCTTACGGATCAAAATTTTAAAACACGACCTTTAAGGAATTCGTTAAATGGTAAAGTATTTACTATTTAAGTATTTACAAAAACACCACTTTTTAGTATTTACGAATTAGTCCTTAAAATATGATAAAATATAAATAGTATTATTATGATCTTTTAATAATTAAATTAAAATTTTCATTCATAAATAAAATGTTAGAGGTGTCGAAATGAAGCTTTAGACATAAATCCATAAAAATAATGTTGTGTGTATATAATTTTTCCTAAAATAAAATGAAAAGAATGATTTACATGCCTACCATTCAGTTCAATAAAATCACGCCACATCAAAATTTGTTTTATCATAAAGGGAATATTTCCCCGTGTTATTATGCGTTATTCATGAGTTATTATGGTAGTATTCATGTATTATTGTGTAATGAAAATATTCTCGGTGTTATAATAACACAATAACACATGAATACCACCACAATAACACCTGAACAATATGGAATAATACAGGAGGAATATTCCTCTTGTCACCGGGCCGGATAAAAAAAAAATGAATTTTTTTTTTTCTGTTAGCTCCACCTGGAAGTGATTCATTGGACTGCGGACGTATCTCTCCGTCCAGAATTCGGAGGTAATAATTTTTCACAGATTTGGGTGGTAAAAACGTGAGTTTTGGGGTTAAATATGTAAATGCGTAAGAATTGGGCGGTATGTATGTAAATGCCCCATAAAAAGACTTAATGGGTAGTTGCATAAAGAGTTTTATGTTTTGACTACTGAGGACTGCTAATGGAGATTGTTTTAAAAATTTCGCCTAGAATGTAACGTTGACAAATATGTCAGATGAGACACACATTTGTGAAAAAACCTAAGAATAAGAAAAATATCACGAAGTCACACCACCAATAAATTTTCACTTATGAAATTTAGAAAAATATAGAAAACTCGCTCAGATCTCCTCTCTACAAATAATGGAGTTGACAGGACTTCGCTCCAAATCCTTTCTCTAGATCCCAAAAGAGAAACACGCACCGAAATTCTTCTCTTCGGCTCTTTTTCACTTCACGAAAACCTTATTGAAGAAACACACACGCATAGAGTACCTCCGTCGCTTGAAATTGCGAATCTAAAGAAATCGAGGCAAAGAGACTGCACTACAAAATAATTCCTACACCACTCATGGGCATGCAAATGTCACCCGTTATCTAACATGGTGCAGGCACCCCCTAAACCTGTGGAGCTCACTACATACTCTTACATTGGCGCACCGTACAGACACGGGTGCACCGTCCCCAAATTACCCTGCAGCAGATGTTGACCTTATTTTTAGCCACATAGGACTTGCACGGGCATCACCCCTAGTCTGGTGCACCCCGATGGCTCAAATTGGAGCCTGTCCATTTTTTTTTTTTGCATGGCGTGGTCACATCAGTTATGATCTCTTATTAAAATGTGACTATTTAAAAACCAATATCAATAATTGTAGTGTGATATCAAGTTATTAGAATATTAGGACCCTATCATGCAAGTTACAAGTTTTTGATGGGGTCGCCGTCCTCTGATTATACATGTAAATTATACAGTATACCCATATATCTACTACAACTAATTATTTATAATCATTGAATACACAATCTTGAATATGAACGAAATCTTTATGTAGAGTTGAGTATAATTTGTCATATTGCAAAATGCTACCTTTACAATATTAGGTAAAGGTGGAAAATAGTTATGTTAGGCTTTACACAAGTATTTATCAACTAGGTAACTTTGTACTGGTAGAATGGATACTTAACAATCTTAAGATTGGCATTATCTATAAGTATAATGATATACTCTTAGAAGTTATATCAAGCCTCCTAATATGAGATAAGCCTATAATGACTTTGTTTACAATTCCTTACAAAATCATTTTTGACCGATGCGAGCAAGGGACAAGAGGCTTTAGAAACGGCCTAAATATTACATATGAGTCAGACAAACTGCTCCGACAAGTCGAAAAGACGCATCAAACAACGATCACATGAAGTACGAGTCTCATTATATTTTTAACACTTAGATGGGAGCCACAAAATATTACTGATTAAAAAATAATAATAATTTCTTAACATTTAATGATTTATTCGTGGAGTCTCACGTTTCATGAAAACCAGAAAGACACAAAATCAAAATTTATTAAATATTTATTTATATTTTTATTTGAAATCATAGATGCATTGCAACTCAAACATGAAGATACCGATGACCTCAGCTTCTAAACGGAACCAAATTAACTATGAAGACTATTTGATATAACACTTGCAGAAGCAGCGCCGAAGTCAAGCAGGCCTCTTCCTCTTCATTCCAAATCAGCTATCTGGTTATTCTCCGTCTCATTATCACCTGTAATTTTATGATAAAAAATTTCAATATATTTCAGTAACATAATCGCAATTTGATATTGTCTGAAGATAGCTTCTGTTAGGGGTATCGATGAGCCGAACACGAGTGAGCCCGGGCTCCGCTCATGTTCAGCTCGTTAAAAACTGTCAATGTTAATGTTCTGCTAGTTTATATTTTGAGCATAATTGTGATCAGCTCGTTTGCTTAGCGAGCCGAGCAAGTATTGTTCGTGAATAAAGAAACATTTTGAAAACCCTAGCCATGCAATTGTAGGATATTAATTGTTGAGGTCAGGCTTAAATCTTATAATTTATATTAAAATATCATTTAAGTTTAATTTAATATAATATTATTCTATTTTTTTTAATATAATAGTTTTAATTGATCATAAATCTTTGCAGTTATTTAAAAATGCTACTCGTCAATCATATATATATATAATTTTAATTATTTCAGATTAAAACAAGTCGAACACGAATGAATAAATCTTTGCTTTGCTTGTGCTCGACTTCAGGCCAAAACGAGCCGAACATAAATGAACAAATACTTATTCGTGTTTGGCTCGAGTGCAAAAAATATAATCATGTTCGGCTCGTTTGCTCAGCGAACAAATTCAACACGAGCTTCTTAACAAGTCAAACATGGAGAACGACCTCTTATTTGAGCAATATCAAGCATCATAATATTTATTTGATGAAATAATATAGGATGTAAATAAAAAGAAAATAAAAAATTTGAATGGAGAAGTTACCGTTGGGGGAATCTAAGGCCGGAGGAGCGGGGGTGGGTGGGATATATAAATTAATATCAAAGAACATTAAATCACACCATTCGAGGGCGACGACGATGCAGTTAAATATAGAGACTTCTTTAATGTTTTCCGTGCAATAGCGATGGACTTTCAGGAAGCACGTCTCCCCGATGACGCAGTCCGGGAAGCACCAGAACCATTTTGGCCACGAGATGGTCAGCTTTCCGGCCTCCGCTTCTCTCGGAAAGCCGGAGATCATGGCCACGACCACCATGAGGAGGAGAACGGAGGACTTGCTGCTGCTCTGCTTTCCCATCTCTTCTCCTGTCTGTTCTTTTTTGCTAGGTTTAGGGTTCCGGAGGACGGAGATGGGGGGGATGCCTTTCAGCCTTCGTGAGATAGGTTTATATAAGGAGTGGAGCGATGTGATGCATTGATTGCTGGGATGAAGAAACTTACGTCTTTAGATTAATGGCAGGAGTTGAGAAATTTACTTTTTTTTTTTTAAATAAAAGACGGTTTTGGACCGTTTTTTTTAACGTTAATGAGACATATGTTTTCAGTTTATTAACGTTAATGATGCAATCTTTATTAACATTTACTTTCGGCTGATTTAATGTTCTAACAGTTTGTGGAAGGTAGGAGTGCAAGTGAGTCAAGTAGATTTGGGAGCTGGCTAGAGCTCGGTGGACAATCTGTGGCTCGTGAATTTAGCATGATGAGCTAAAAAAACCAAGCTCAAGTTAGCCCCCAAGTCGTACTTACGTACTTTAGGTTTACAGTGTGTAAATATATAAAGACCTATTTCGATATATAAGTGGCCCATTTTACGAATAAAAGTTAACGCAAACTGTTATTCTTTGTTTTGCTGTTATTGCTCTCTCTGTCTCTCTCTCATCTTTCGGTGCTCTATTCCTTTGGCAGGACTCCCAGACATAATTGAAATCAACACCTTCAAAATTATGTGAATTGCAAATGATTTATGATAAAACAATGTTTCACCAATCTTGATAGTTTATTCAATTTAAAATTCTAAATTAATTCATTTGAAGTTTTTTTATCGATTAAATTTTTTAAATGTAATTACTTTCTCAATTATATCATTTTTTTTGCCTAAAAAAGTTAGAACATAATATTTCAATGGGTTTGATTTAAACTCAATTATAGCTGGAATTATACAAAATTTAAATAATTGGATCGCTATTAAGCTTCGCAAACTTACTGGATAGACCTGCTAATGGGCCTCCAAGCCTTTAAAAGAACATGCAAATACTCAGGCCCGCTAATCTGTCGGCAGCAAGGTCAATTTTACGAAATGTTTATCATTAGACGCGAACTTTGTTGGATTTAAACTAAGAAAATATGTATGCAGACATATGTATATGTATGATGTATGTATGTATGTATGTATGTATGTATGTATGTATGTATGTATGTATTACAAAGACACTATATATATATATATATATATGTAGATGTATGTATGTATGCATGTCTATATGAATACACACACACACTTCAAAATACATGAGAAGATAGTATAATATTAAGATATTTATTTATAATTACTATATATATATATTTTATGTATCTTTTCTATTTTAATAGATTTAGCCCTTGGGCTATATATATATATATATATATATAATATACACATTTTATCTGCACATGTATTTTTTATATCACATCAAAAATACCACGTAATTTGTTTGTCTATACGTATCAAATGCAAACTTGACTTTTTACATTTATACCATCAAACCTTTTATACCAAATAAAAAATCACTAATTTAATTTTTTAAATGCATTTTTATGCTTAGAAAAGGTACGATAAATGTAAAAATTGATATTTAGATGTTAGATATGTAAATAAATAAAGTTTAGTTGTTATATATGTAAATACAGGAATTGAGAGGTATGTACGTATGTAAATCTTCATGGGCATTTTCACACATACTACATAATTCTTATATATTTATATATCAAAAATCAAAATTTTCTTATTTATATACATAACACTCTAATCTTTAATATCACAATAAAATATAACTTTTTAAAAATAAATTACTAATTTTCATACATATGTTATGTTAATGACATCAAACTTCAATAAGCCCCAACCACATATCATTGTTGTTGTTGTTGTTGTTGTTGCTGCTGCTGTTATTATTACAGCTCCATATCTTACCAAATCAGCTTGAATTGAGCTCTCATCATCACCATTCTGTCTCAAGCTCGTGCACCGGTTCCTCCGCTATCTCCTCCAATGAGCAAGGCTACAGCCTGAGCTCGAGCCTGCCAATGCCAAGCTCAAATTAGCCCTAATTTTAACTCCATTCTCATGTCATTGACTCTATCTGTCATTTTATCCCGTGGACAATCTCTAATCACAAATGAACTGGATCGTGTCATCATAGAAGGACAGAAAAAATAGTGAGTTGAATCGAGTGGACCAAAACTTTTTTCGTGTTTGCACAAATCATTTATTGTGTGTGGAATCCACATGTCACTCGTCTTATATGCAAATGATCCAGATGTAGATTGAAGAAGTGAATGATATTAATTGCCTATGACCTCTGGCAGTTCTTGCTGCTAACAGCCACAAACCTAATCAAATCAAGCTATCTAAAGGGATTGAATCTATCTTATTTAAAATTTGAGGATCAATCAATTTGCTGGCCTTAATGGTACAAAGAAGATAAACCAAAAATATTTAATAATCTTCTTAATTGCTATTGCAGATATCATGATCTAGAAGTATATTATATAATATTAGATTAGGAGTGTAAAACATTGATCCGATGTGTCAAATTAACCTAAACATGACTTAAAAGTTTAGGTTAGGGCCTACTTGATTAATTTTTGGGTCGAGTTTGAACCAAAATTGTAGCGGGTTTAATTTTTTGGGTTGGGTTCGGGTTGACCTATCAATCCGAAATTGTCTCAAAATTAATTACCGGCTAACATGACATTAACCCGAAGTTAACATGTTAACTCAAATTTGACCTTTGTTAGTAATTATTATCTGTATATTAAATGGTTGATGTGGGTCTTTTTTGGCTTAGTGGTATTAAAGGTGGGTCGAGTTCAAGCCAATTAGTTTCCGGTAGTGTCAATTTTGGATTAGACCCGAACCAGACCCATGAGCCCAACTGAACATTCGTTAGCTGTGCTACTATTATATTTTTGACATGGTCCTCCTAAGTTTTCTGAAAAGTATTGAATCTAATGATTATATATTAGGAAGATTGATAACTTAATCGGAGGAAATGTAATAAAAAAAAAGATAAATTTAATTTTAATTCTTAAATAAGAATCCAATAATTAATACATCTGTAGTATTTCAAGCCAAAACGAACAACACGAACAATATTTGTTTGTTTGTGTTCGGCTCGTTTTGACTTGAAATAATACTAATCAATTATATATATATATATAT
>NW_018164675.1:1093167-1099509 GCF_001263595.1 Phalaenopsis equestris
ACCTATATATATATATATATATATATATATATTTAAAGAAGAAAAAAAGAATAAAGATATATATAATTTCGTCCATTTTACAAAGGAATGGTCCAAGTGGAATCACAACGAAGCCACAAAGATAAAGAGCAATATTTATGTTTGGAAGTCTTCTTTTTGAAGTTATTTCCGTGTCAACTTTGATTACAAAAATATTACATTTTCAATTTTTTTTTCTATTAAATCATTATATAAAACCTAAGACTCATTTACATAAATACCCCCCAATTTCTATTTTATATATCTAACATCTATATATTTTTTCTTACATTTATACCACCCAAACCTACGCAAAAAAATATTACCATTTAAAATGTGAAATTAGTATATATTTTCATATATGCATGAATAAGATGGCATATAAATACGTAGAAATTGGGTGGTTTGTATATAAATCTTCCATCAAAATTAAATATAAAAGAAAGTAATAATTTTCCGTGATCAATTGCGCCACAATTTGGTGGAAACCGTTGACTTGGTAATATGATAATTTGCTTTCACGTTTAGGGGAAAAGTGAGTTTGGGCATCATGCATTGTGTTGATGAAATTAGGGGCGAAGAAAAATAGTAATTGACACAAATCCAGAAGAACACAGAGATTTAACGAGGTTCGGCAAAGATGCCTACGTCCTCGGGAGCAGAGCGGCGAGTTCCTTTCAATAATTAGAAAATGGTTTACAGAATCAGGGATACCTACTGGGATTACTAACATATGTATTTATAATCCCAGGAGTAAACTTAGACACAACATGTAATTACAACATTACCCTTGTACCATACCGCGGGGCTTTGCCCCCACACCCCAACCCACGTAACTTCCCAATTTGGACAGATTCTTCCGCTCCGCTCCGCTTCGATCCAGCGTCTGTCCCGATATGGTATATGAGTCATACCATAACACATTGTGATTCTGAGTGCATGATGTAAGGATTAGAGGGTAAAATTGTAATAATTATTTAAAAAGAGAAATTTACATGCCACATAATTCTTATTTATTTACATATCTAACCCCTAAAGTTTGATATTTTCTGAGATTGGAGACAATTTAGAGATTTCAAGAATTCTTGAGTTCTATCACCATCACAATACTTTTGGCACAATGATAGTTGTTGGATCGTCGTCGCCTTACTGCTTATGTCCCGCCTTATAGCCATCGTTAGATTGTTGTTCGTCGACCGTCACGCTCAAACCATCACCGCTCGACTACCGTAATCAAATTGTCTCCTTTGAACCACCACCATCAGACAAACGTCGCTTGAACGCTACAATTGAACCGCTAACTGTTCTACTGACAGATCATTGCCGCCCGACCAACAACGTTAAAATCATCACCACCCAACCATCATCGCATAAAATAGGGCACATTCAAATGGAAGAATCTAATGTCATCAATAAATCTCCAATCTTATCAACTGTGATATTAAATTCGGGGAGAATTATTCCAAATGTCCACACCAAGCAATATTCAACAATATATATTTATATATTTGCCTTCGCACGTGGCTTCCGAGCTTTAACTTCATGTGCTCTTTTTGGTCGTGGGAGAGTCTCTTCCATTCACACTGTGATAAGGATCTCCAGCGTAGAAACGTGTCGAGTTTAAGGGAGTTCAGGCTTGACTCATGTTTTGTTCGTTCAAAATTGGCTCGTATTAGAAAGTAGCTCGTATTCGGCTCGAAATTTATTTGTTGAAATTAGACAGAAAAAATTAGATGTAGGTTGTTGGATTCAAACCTGCACCAATTTTGTTCAATAGGAAATGTAAAACCATAGAAGATACAATACTATATGTAAATTTTTTTGTATTTCGATCTAAAACAAGTTGAGCACGAACGAACAAAGAGTTGTTTGTGTTTGACTCGTTTACTTAATAAACGATTTGAACAGAAAGTACATGATTAACGAGTTGAACACGAGCTGCTCACAAAACAGTGAGCTTTTTTGACACCCCCACTGTAGAGACCGATCAGAAAGTGCATATTAATTGAAATTAACATCGTAGTTTGTTTGACGTGGCATACAAAATTTGAATGGTATAAATATAAGAAATCAATCTATGTTCAAATAATTAAATAGCATGGTTCTAGAATTATAAGGAAAACGTGTTTATTGTTTTCATTAAACTAAATATTAAATTAGATGTAAGTTAAAGGTGGTGGGCTAACGATATTAGGAGTTGGAGTATTGTTTAAGTTTGCTTAATCATGGAGGTCCACCCATTCTAGAAGTTTAATTTTGTTCTTATCATATTCTTTAGTTGGGGGGTCAATGTGACATGATTAGTGGTCATCATTCCTTAAACTTTAGACATAATTAGTTAATTAATGGATGTAGGCATGGAGATTTTTCTCATTAGGGGAACTACATATATTAATATAATATTTTATGGGCTAAAAAAATAATTACTATTTTTTTTGGAGGGGGTTTGACCATCAACCTGAAGTAATATGACCCCTCTAAAATATAGCGGTTGATGTCTGGTCACCAAAGTAGGCTTTTATATAAGAATAGAATAGGAAATTTTTTTATTCTAGCGTAACATATGTTAGTTGATGGATATGATTTCATTGGTAGCTAGGATTTTATTTTGAGGGAATAGTAAGTACGTACATCCCTTTGTTCTTCATGAAAGTCTCTGGGAAATCTGATGGAGATCGAGCAAAACCTTCAGTATTTTGCAGTGGTGGCTTGAATGGATGATTGTGTTTTAGATATCATCTCAAATCATGTCGTTCTTGATGAGGAGCTCTTTGGTGAATCTGATACGCCGTAGATAAAATTAGTCTTGTAAAAATTTTTTATTAGTCCATAAACTAGAAATGGATCTTCTAGTCAATAGCCTTATGTAACTTCCAACTCTCCTATGAAGCTTTTTTTGTGAATGAATTTTACTTCCCCTAGTTTTAGATAAAGCACGGTTTGTTCATTGGGACACTTTATTGACCTTCCTTTTAGCCTACGAAAGATCATGTCTTTTCGTTCATTAATTAAATTTGGTTAGATTAATTACCCAATCTTTATAGGACACTTAGAGCCCCGGTAATCAAAAAATTATCTAGTAAGTAAAATATTTGGTGCTCGGTAAAACACTAAACCACAACCAACTAATTTAGAAAAACTTGGCCTCACTTTGGATTGATAAATTATTGATTGATCTTCAAGTTTTATTAGACATAGACTCACCGGCCATAACATAGTAAACTTAGGTGTGCCCATGATTAAAGCCTACTGGACTAGACCTTTCAAAGTCCTTTGTCTGAACATAGTTACCTACGTGAAGTATAGATATTGTACAAAGATCTAGTTAACCTATGCCAATCTAACTTTACTTAGTTAATTTAAAATGGACCTAGCTCATTTTGAAACTTAATTTTGATAATGTCAATTTCCTAAAATAACCATCTACCTCAATCAAGATCAATTTAAGGGTGATTCCTTAAAGATTTGAGCACATAACATTGCTCAATTTTCTTTATAAGAACTCAATTAGGCATTGTTTTATAAACTAATCTTAAGATTTTATAGTTTTCAAGTATAAAATTAAACAAAATGAAATTTAATACAACTATAAGATCTATATATCCCAAAGCCTTATTTAGCAAAGCTACACTATGGAGCCCATTGACATTCTATTTTTTGATGGATTTAAGGTAATTTAAATTTAATTTCTTTTAAATGATATTTTGCACATATTACATTTATGTCCCTATTTAGCTTTTAGAGTAGGAGTTTATTGTAATTTTTTTAGTGATCCATATTGAGAAGCACTAAAATGTATGTTGAATTATTTGATTGCACTTTGATTTGGTGGGAGACATTCCTTTCATTGTATGTGGTTTGCTTTAGACATTGGATTGATTATTTAATTTCTTATAGAATGAAATCTATGGTTCATGATTCTATTTCTAATCATGCTATGTTTTCTATGTAAGTTTGTAAATGAGCTGAATTTTAGCGAGCTCGAGTTTAACTTGTGTTTAACTCGTTTGAAATTAACTCATGTTTGAAATTGTGTACATATTCGGCTAGGTTTACATATTGTTGTTCGCTTTCCACTCGATATTAGCTTATTTAAATGAATTTTAAAAAATAAAAGTTTGGTGTTGGATTCCATCCCACACCATTTTCTTGCAATAAAAACAATAAAACCACATGGCTACAAGTATACTATGGCCGAATAGACGATCTTTCGTGTTCGACTTGTTTTTAATTCGAGTTTAAAATTTTGTTTATGTTCACCTCGTTTAAAGGCTCTTTTAGGAGGTGACAAGTGGTATCAGAGCAGACTACTGCCTGCCAGGTGTGTGCTCTCCATGGTCTAGTGAGACCCTTGGTGGAGCCGATCCGTGACGAGGGCGTCACGTGATTGGGTGGAGGAGAATGTCACGGATAAAAAGTCCTACATCGGCTAGGTGTAGAGCCGTAAAATAGTATTTAAGTCTTAAGCTGCCCACCACACTGAATAGCTCTTTTGGAAGTCATTTGCCTTTGAATATATTAGTATTATGACCATCAATCACAACAATACAAAAACGAAAGTCAAGATACGGCTATAATTTATTTTATGAGGCAAAATTTAAATATTACGAGCTTTTACGTACACATCACCCAATTTGTATGTATTCACATATCTAACATCTATACTCTATGCTTTTTTACATCTATACCCTTCGCATCTTCTGTATCACATGAGTAAACCTCTTTTGAACATTTTAAAAGTGGAATTCATTATTCTATGCACAAGTGACATATATTTATGTGCATAAATTTCCACTCCATATGTACTAATTCGACCCAAATGGATTCAAACCCGAGACAGAGGGGACTTACGCTGAAGCTGCCAACCAACATGTCACATATTGCACACATAAATTGAAGTTTAAATGTTAGATCTACAAATACATAGGAAATATGACATTAATAGAATTGGTTAAGATTTTGATGATTGTAAGAACCTGTTTGGCATAGCTGCACCTGTTTCAAGAAGCTGCTGTGAAGTTGTCGTTCGCGAAGCCGCATGTCTCTCCTCCCCACCACTCTAAGAGACAAAAATCTCATAGAAGAACTTAGGTGATTCACTCGAAGAGAATCACAAACCGCCCTCTCCCATTTCCTCAATCAATTGTTACAATCTTTTTCACAGTCATAGGGAAAACCACTACATCCATTGAACTGCACGTTCGCACAACAGCGATGATCTGATAACATCATCACTAACTGTCCAGACATGCGAACATCATACGTAATAATTTCTTCAATAATATTTACTCATTCTCAATAGATACATTTACATTACTTGAATCCATAAACTCTAACAATCTAAAATGATGTTTGGGTCTTTGTTGTGGGATGATTGCACAACCAAAAAAAAAAAAAAAACATTATTTATTTATTTTCAGTACAATTTACATAAATAACCATTCATATTCCCAAAATCCCTCTTTCTTCCCCAAATCAACCAAAATAATGAAAATCTGCAACTAAAACCAACCAAATCCACCTAAAACAAAGCAAACAAAACACAAATCAAAACAGAGGATGAAATCCACAAAGCCACCATCATCATTACTAACCAATAAACATGGACGATTTCATGAATCGCACAAATCCCCGCCCAAAATAGGTCACCAAAAAAAGAAAAAGGAAAAAGAAACCCTAATCTATCCCCAACCTCAGTTATGGGTCTTCCCCTGCGTGTAGATGTAATCAATGTGAGCCGCAAGGGTTCTCCTCATCAAACATTCGTCTTCCCCGACTCCATCGCAGCTCAATTCCATCTTCTCTTCATCAAAACCCTAAGAAAATCGCCCGTTTCAGAAACAGAGAAAGTAGAGGCTAGAAGATGAAATAGCAGATGTTTTCGTTAGCTAATCACCTGAACCGGGCCGGGCTTCTTCACAGGAAGAGTTCTGGCAGCATGCGTGAGGGAGATGGAAAAGACGAGAGCAATGATAAAGAAGAAGACTGCTGCTCTAGCCATTGATGGCGGAGAAAGAACTTTCCGGGGGAGGGAGAGAGGGAGAGAGGGAGAGAGGTACAGAGGTGGCTAGAGGAGGGGGTTATAAATAGTGGGAAGGAGGTGGGTTTTGGTGCTATTAGTTACTAAACTTAATTATTGAAAATATTTTTGGTAATATGTTACTTTTATGATGTTTTGCCTAATAAAATATTTTCTTTTTTTGGGGTAATTTATAAATTTCAATGTTTTGGGTGGTATGTTTGTAATTTTATGTTGTGCATGTAATTATTCCTTTTTTGGGGGAGTTTTACATATATATATATATAATGCTATGTTTTCTATGT
>NW_018164675.1:1099640-1103275 GCF_001263595.1 Phalaenopsis equestris
TATATATATATATATATATATCACATAATTCTAATAAATGATATTGATATCTATATTATATATATATTAAAAAAAGTTGAAAACAATCCCCCAAAACGATGAAAATCCTGGTGTGTTTGCTCATTATTCGAAGAGTTTGCACCACCGGATTCGAACTCCTAACCCGAGGGACTTACGTCAGAGGCCGCACCAATGAGTCAGGTCAAACACATCCAACAATTGGTATATCATTAATTTTTCTTCATTATATTTAATATTTAATTTAATAGTGAAATTTCTGCTAATTAGAAAGGTAGTTAATGATTATGTAATTAAAGTTTATAATGATTTAATTATAATTAAAAGATTTAAACTTTGGTTAATTAGGGCTCAATTTTATGGCACCGAGTTTGAAAAGGAGAAAAGTCATTCCCTTTGAAAGTGGAAGATGTCAGAAATTTGCGGCAATCAGCTTCGCTGTGGCCTCATTATCATTATATATATATATAAAATTTCAACTTCCAAATTAAAATTTAGAGGCATTTCATTTTATTTTGAAATATTACCTACTCTCTGACACAGATCACATGTCTATATATCTATATATATATATATATATATTTACATATTTAACACCTAAAGATCGAATTTTTATGTGTATGTCAGGTTACTTGTGGATGGACATGTACATTTTGTATTCTTAAAAGTTAAAATAGTGATAATCTTGATGTGATATGAAAGATTTTATGATAAAATCATGAAATGTAAAATTTAAATTGTTGGAAATGAAAATTATGTGTTATGTATGTAAATGTCGCTATTTTTATTTATGGTAGACCATAAATAAAATATATGTCAATTATATAAGTATTTTGTTGGGTAATAATAGTTTAGGGTTAAAAATAAGATATATTATATTGTGAACAAGAAAGAGCTATCTAAATAAAAAAATGCATGACATGCATATGTCTCAATAAAAAAGAGTATTAAACACTATTTTATTTTATTTATTTATTTATTGGCCAAGAGGTTGACTAAGTTATAGTTTCGTCGTACTAATATATCTTAATTTACTGAACAAGTAAAACCCTGGCTACACTTTAGTCTCTTATAACCTTAGTGAGCCTAAGGTCCCCCTAGATCATCATTGTTCGCATTCAAATTATTCAAGTCTATCCTAAACTACATTTGATTGATTTTATCCCTTATCAGCTTAGTAATTTATCATTATTGTCTCATAAGTTGTACCATTATTGAAACTGACAACTTAGATTGAACTAATAAAATACTAGCCTAGAACTAGACCATTTGATTGGACTTCTGGAGTAAATGGACTCGAGGGAATGGTGTTTTCCACCATACATTGGCTTAGGTGGTCTGATTTACCCTAGATAGACTCAGTACATATTCCATTTTTTATCAATTAAGACTCAATAATCTTATTAGTGGTCTTTATAACTCTAGATCTTGTAGTGATCCACGTGAAGATAGCTGCACGGAACAAACTTATGTTTTTGTTTCAGGCAACATGAGTGTTATTATTACTGGGGTATAGCAGAATGTTGTTTAAGAAAGGAGAGGACTCGTGGAAATTTTGAGGAGGGTTGCTTTGGAATCGTTCTTTTATGAGAAACTTATTCTTAACCTTAACACTAGAGTTGACTACAAGTGTATCAGATGTGACTATTGGTAGGAGGTGGAAGTAGATTTATTTTGAATGAAAATAGAAAATGGCCTTTACATTGATAGCACACAAGTATTATGTATTTCCATATCTCACGCCCAAAAATTTATATTTACACACATCACTCAAAATCTTTTATATCACATAAAAATAACACTATTATGACCTTTTCAAAGTGAAATACATCTTTTCATTCATAGTTTTATAGCTCCAAAGTGCTATGTATGTCAACATGAAAGTTTAGGTCTGAGGCATGTATATACATAAGAATGGTGTACGACATTTGTAACTTTTCCAAATAAAGAAGGCTAAGCTTGATTGGAAACACCTTTACTAATATATGCCATGAATTACAAAAATTGACCTTGCCCTTGATTTAAGATCAATATTAGATTATGATGTATGGATTTAAACAACATATTGGTATCTATAGTGATAATGGACCATGTCTGGGTTCATAGTTAGTGATATGTGGTGGGTGTCTGAAGTTAGAAAATGTTAAATGTTTGTAATTTTCACTGATGTGCATTGGATGAAAGATAACAATGACTATTAGTTTTAAACAATATTAAGTGTTATACAGAGATCAATGTCATGAAAAATGTTTTTATGTTAGTTGATAACATTCCTTAGTGATGGGCTATAGTAGATGTCATGTGACAATAACAATGCAGCTTTATCAACTAATAATTATTAAAGAAATTTTGGATATGATTAATGTGTTTTCATGTAAAATATGTTTTTTTTCTTTATTTTTTTTTTATTATTTAGCTCCGTTATGAGTAAATTGATAAGGGAATTAGCATTACCATGGTGAAAGTAAAAGTATTTTAAAAAATGATTTAAGTTAAGATTAAGAGAATAAATTAAAGGACAAAAAACATTATAATCAAATTGAATATTTGCCAAACAATCTAGAGACCAACTCAATCATTTTCTCATTTTAAATTTAACGGGTTTGCCTCTTTTAAGTGGTTTTAATTTAGATCTTATAAAATGTATTTTTAAGTTTTTAGAACATTCCTCCTTTAAAATGAGTATTATAAAAACATGAAACACTCAGGGATTTAGCAGAACTATTGAATTAAACAATCAAGCAACTTTATTCGGGCAATTAAATGCATATAATTCAAAAATAGTTATTCATACACATTATATTTTAGATTTAGACTCATATGAAATAGTTAAAAAAATATATTGTTAGAAAAATTAAATGATGGAGACTCATTCATCTTCATAGATATAAATTTTTGAATTCAAGACAGATGGCCATTAGTTTATTTTTCATATTAAACTTTAGTTCTACTTTGATTCACACTCCTAAATGAAATTTGAGTAGAACTGACTAAATTTGAATTCAAAAAAGTTATTATTGAGCTAAATATCTCTCATATTTGAAATTTAAACAGTACATTACTAAGGTTTTTGAATCTAAAATAGGGATCCTTTCACATGTAATTTAAAGTATGTTTCATAATTCAAGTCAAGAAAACTAATTATTGTAGGAGGGCATCAAACAAAGCAATAAATCAAGTGCTTTTAGAAGCAGATAAATTATTATCTTGATTTCTTATAAAACAAAACACTATTGCAAGTCACTAATATCTCCACACTGTTGACTGCTCCATCCATCATCGTTGTCACCATCAACAGTGACCACAGTTAGCCTTCAACTACCATCATTGGCAACCATCGCCTCCACTACCATAGCAATGTCAACGCCCAGTCGCTTCCTCTCCACCATCTATCACCACAACCATCATCACATCATTCTTCTTATTGAATATTCAATAGAAATAAAAATAAGCAACATTTTAGATATCAAACATATGTTAATTCAAATCAAAACATGAAAAAAAAAAATCTATCCTAAAATGCTCTATATAGCATTCCTAAATCTATATGAAATAAATGAGTGTACAAATGTAGCAAAAATTCATAGTCAAAACTTATATATATATATATCTATACT
>NW_018164675.1:1103286-1118176 GCF_001263595.1 Phalaenopsis equestris
TGTTTTGGAGTTGCATATATATATATATATATATATTCAATGTAACATATGATAAATGTCATGCATTAATTTCCATATGCTCCTTATGGTTGCCGGAAGACTTCCATTCACACAATGATAAGGACTCTTGTATCATGAGCAAGACATTATGTGTAGCTGATCGCACATCTGAATGATGGTCTCGATACAGACACACTGCCATGTATCGATCGGTAGTCCATCTGGATCATCTTTCGCGTGTTAGAGCACTGCAGACAATATTTCCTCCATATCAAGAGGTCCAAATTACATCATTTTTTATAACATAAATAATTTTCCTAAAAATTGACCTAATAAAAATAATTTGTTGTATTCACAGCTTTAAATTAAATTAAAATATAAAAATTTACATAAATTCCACCCAATTCCTACATATTTACATTGCTAACACCCAAAGTTTGATGTTTAAATGTATAACATCTTGATGTCATAAATTATATGGATGAAATTATGCATCTCACTTATAAAATGACATATAGAAGAAATATATGGTATTTATGTAAATTCCTCCTAAATAATAATATACGTATTGATCTGTCCACGTATGTCCATTCAACCTGTCAGCTCAACATGGTATTAATTGACCATGAATTTTTAATTTTATAAATAATTTATTTAGATGTATTATTTTGACTTTATTTTTCATCGAATTTAGTTTTTTTTTTAATTATAATTATAATGAAGGTCTACTCTTGATAACATAAAATATGCTTATGGGAATTTAGTGGGGTAATTACATAAAGACCACCCCAAACTGATTATTTACAAATCAACCATCCTGTTTCATCTATTTTTGAAATTCCCACTCAAATATCAAAATTCATGGCAAAATCGCAATCCTCGTTTTTCATTTTTACCAAATTCTCAATAATTTGATCATGACACGTGTAAATATACATCAGTTCGCTAGATTAAAAGAAAACATCATTCCAATTAATTTGTAAATATCAAAATTGCAAATGTTCTATATGACCTTTTACATGCTCAAAAAGTCAAGAAAACATTAATTATAAAAATTTTTGGTAGCAATATATTTTATGTATTTAGGGTAGATATATAATTACCAAGGAATATTAAATATTTATAAAGATACCAAGAGCTTCTAGAAATGTAATAAAAATTGTTTTTTTTTTCTTCCGATAGCTGAATCTTCTCATGAAGAATCAATCAACCGGTCTTCCCAATTTAATATTAAAGTCATAATTAATTAGTTAATTAGTATCCCAACAGAAATTTGAATAAATAAGATTTTTTTTTTTTCATTTTTTTCATCAAAACTAATCCTTGCAATTAGGGGTGTAAGCGAGCCAAACACGAGCGAGATCAGGCTTATCTCGTTAATAAAGTACTAATGTTCGTGTTCGGCTTATTTATATTTCAAACAAAAAAAATATGTTCGTTTTCGACAGGTTTGTTTGGAGCGAGATTTAAATCTTATTATTGAAATTCATACATCACTTAAATATAATTTAATATGCTTTTATTATATTTTTTTAATTAATAATTTTAATAAGAGTATAAATTTTTCTCAACATATTGTCAAATAAATAAATAAATATACATAAATACACAAACCGTTAGAACATACATAACCATACACTATTTTACCGCCGAACTTTTAGTTATCAGCTGCAACTGTTTTAGCGCTTCAGTTATAACCGCACGTTAGTTAAATGTTGGCGGCGGAGGGAGTTGTTGTATGTCTGCGCAAAGTGTGGTGGCGAGACAGCGGCGAAAGCGGACCAGTGAGAAGACGCAGGAGCTCGATCGTCTTATCCCCGGCGAAGAGTGGAAAGAATGGTGATTTGCATGTTCTGTTAGCTTCCCGACAATTCAACAGAGGTTTAATTTCTAAACCGTTGATTTCAAGCTCTACGGATTCATTTAATTCTGAACCGTTCATTTCAGATTCTATGGATTCGTTTATTCAGTCGTTTTTAAAGGAGGACAACAAGTGCTTTTCAGATATTTAACTGATGCATCATTTAAGTTGTTTACATTGTAATTAGTTGTGTTAATTATTAGCATTTGTAAACACATTAGTTATATAATTCAAATAAAATAATCCCTTGAGTGGTTAATTTGTAAATACGTATATTTCAGTGGTCTGTAAGTAATTGTGCTTTATTATTATAATTGCCAATTCAAATATTTATAATTTTTTTCTTCCTTTTTTTCTTAAATCATTTGAGAAAGAAATATAGTGGTTAATATTGCTTATGCTTCTTATTTTTTCTTTTAAAAATTAGTATTAGTTATTAATCAATAAGAAAATAAAAAATTAAACCGTTAAAACGGTGAATTTTAATAGATGAATCTTATATTTTTTTTTAAAAAAATTAGAATTCCGTATGTGAAATCATATATCAGTAACTCTCATTTTACAATTTAAATTCATTATTTATGAATTATCATTTTTAAGTAAAAGAATAAATAAAAAATAAAATAATATTTTAAGAAAATGAAAATTTATTAAGGAATATTTATAAGCTATGCTTACAATAAAGAATGAACTAGGGAATAGAGGTGATATATAAACCCAAATGTATTCTCAAATTGGCTAGTAGTTAGTCATTGGGCTCGAAAAAGTCATTGGGTTGGTCCGTATGGTCTAGAGATGGCTTAGGATCCCCATAGGACCAGATTCATTCGCTTGTCAAGTCAATCTGGAACCTAGCTAGCTGGTCGACTTAGGATCTGCATAGGACCAAGTTGGGGTTCAACTTGAGCTCATTCCAAGAGATCATCTCCGTGCCTAAGTGAATGAATTTGTCCATGTTGTATAGACAAAGCGGCTCACCAAAGAGGCTAACTTCTGAACAGAATCCGAGCAGTCATTTATTAGAGAAAGTGGTGAAGGAGGTTTTAGAAACATCAAATCTGGATATTGCCAAAGGAAGCCTATTGAAGGATATCAAGGAATAGAAATTGCGAAGAAGCAACCGAAGATGCATATTATAAATATGCATGATGTATGCAGAATGAATCACATGCACATGAGAATTGAAGATTAAAAAAAGAGATTTGAGAATTTGTAAGAAAACTGAAATTTTTAGACCTGTCCCCAAGGAGGAAGTAAAATAAAGAAAGAAGTTTTCTGCTTGAATTACCACAACTACGTTTTCTTGCAACAAAAAAGAGCTTTATCCAGTTTCTTTGTTTATCTTGTATGATGATGTAACTCAAGAACTGATTTATGCAAATTTTTAGTTTTATATGTTACTTTTGTTTTTTTATTTAGAAAAGTAATTGCTCCATATATTTTTGAACTTTGGTAATTTTTAATTATTTCGATAATCGATAATGAAAATAATTGTCAAAAACTAGGACACACGAACAATTCTAATAAAGGAGACGTACAGTGTGGCACAGTTCTAACACATCATATATCATATAAAAATTTTTGATTTAAATAATGTTTTAAAAAAAGATGACATGCGTGGAGCACGCATGTTGAGCACATATGTCATAATTTAAGGAATTAAAATTTTCAAAAAAATATTTTTAGGATTAAAAATAAAAAAATATATTTTTAGATAAAATTTAATGAAGATTTTTTACATTATATAACATTTTTATCTTCCAGTGCTATTTTAGAGCAAAGAACAATATTTTGGGCACTTTATATGTAAATATGTAAGTTAAGATGTGCAATGTGTAATATTAAAAGTTTTGAGTGATATATATGTAAATCCCCATTAATAAAAAAAAAGTCATACGATGTGTTGTTAAGCTTAATCAAGATTACTAAATACAATTTTAATATTTAATAATCTATCAAGATCACCACCAATATTATTATGAATTAATAAATAAACTCCATGAGCAAAGCTGAAAAGCATGTTTCCAACAGTAGATGATGTAACCTAAAAGAGTAATTTCTAAATAAAATAAACTCTGTAAGTAAAAATAACAGTGAGATGCGCACCTAACCGCCATTAATGCACACAACAACTTTAGCTTGAAGGTCGCCGGAGTCACCACGGCGGCCGGAGGCGGAATTTACAGAGGATTCCGACGAGAATAAGAAGCGAGCAGCGAAGAAGAAGAATTATGAAAACCCATTAATTATTCTAAATAATGTTTAATTAATAATAAAAAAACTGTTTTTTTTAGAAAAATTATATCTGAAAATCAAAACCTTATTAATAAATATAATTCGCAGCTCAAATATGACTAAAATCATCAAAATCTGTAAATCGCAAGCTGCAGGGAAGGAATCCATACAGCAATACAAGCACAGATGATCTAATTCAGATCACAATTATCATCATTATTGAGATATAAACATGGATGATCAAAGGCAGCGCAGAGATTGAAACCCTAGAAACCATAAGCCAATCCCCCAAGCTCAGCCATGAACCTTCCCCTGCGTGTAAATGTAATCAATGTGAGCCGTAAGGGTTCTCCTCATCAGACATTCTTCTTCCCCATCACCATCGCAGCTCAAATCCACTTTCTCTCCCTCAAAACCCTTATAAAAGTCATATCTTTTTAGAAACAGTTGAAGAAGAGAAAAAAAAGATTTTTTATTTCTACGAATCACCTGAGCGGGGCTGGGTTTTGCTGCGCAGTGACGACGGGCTGCATCTGTTAAGGGGAGAAAGAAGATGAGGGTAATAAGGATGAAGACGACGGCTGCTCTAGCCATGGGAAGTTGGTGAAATTGAAAGGTTTTGCAGTAGAGGGAGAGAGAGACAGAGGGAAGGGAGGAGAGAGAACTCTTTTCTGGTTTCTTTTGAGACAACTTTACACAGTTCTTATGCATTTAAATATAATATTTCTTAAAATTAATCAGAAAATTTAAATGCACGCCACACAGTTCTTATGCATTTACAAATCTAACACTTACAAAGACTAATATTTACATTCATTTCTCTTTGGCATTAAGAATTTAAATATGAAATGCTGTATTTTCATTTTTAACAATTTCACGTATTACATTTTTTTCAAAAGATTCAATCATTGGGATTAATGCAGGATAGTATAAGATCTTCTCCCGTGGACTATTATCGCCTCACTCAAAATGTGAATACTATTCAAATATTTTAAGGGAATATTTACATACATACCACTCGATCTTTATGTATTTACATATCTTTCACCTAATTTACTTCAATTTTTAAATATATAACAATTTATTTATTTATGCATAAACAGAATTATTTTATTTCTTAAAAAAAATTAACATAGATTTGGTGGCTAAGACTATAAACTATATACATTAGATGTTTGATAAGTAAAAGTCCAGTGCAAGTCAGCTGATAGACTCTCTGAGATGAAGTAAAAATATAAGTACTATGCTGGCTGAAGGGTTCCCTGTAGTGAAATAAACTGACGAGAATTTTGCATTCTTCTGTTATGTAACTTGTATTTCTGAAACATTAGAAGATAACTTTGGAGAATTAGACATTATAAAAATTATATTTTTACAAATTTTTCTTTGTGGTGTAAAAATGGAAAAATACTATTCGATTGAAAAATTTTGGATTTACCTGTAAATGAATTTTCACATCATTATTTTTTAGCCCACGAACCATCATTCTTTCTCTAATTTGTTTTGGAGTTGCAGCTGAAAAAATATAATAAGCTATAATTATGTCACATTCCAATTGAATTCAATAAAAAAAAGTAAGAATTTAATTTTTTTTCTTTTCCTGCATAATTCATTAAAATATTAATTTTTACCACTAAGTTCCTGCAATGTAGCCACAAAATGTCGGTGAAGCTCCGACGACCAACGGCGACGTGTTTTTCTCTTTTTCTGTCGGATTCGATTTTCATCGTCGTTCGACATTGTAGTGTCTGTTGGGGCGGAGTTCGTCAGAGAAGAATCAGGCCACGAAGTCTGTACATTATTTTCTTCATTCGTGATCAAAAAATCTTCATTACTGCTTTGAGATTCTACACACGCATCATTGTCATTCTCCATCTGTGAAAACTCACTTTTAATGCAAATACACAAGATAACAAAGAAATGAAAGAAAAAAAAAGAAATTATTTTTAGTTTTTACATAAAAATACCTCGTAAAAATCGTTTATTAAATTGCTATTATGCTCATTACAGTTAGTGTTCCAATTTTGGTCGTAACTTATCCAATCCATCTCGACCACACTGTGCTCCCATTCCATGTCTTCATGCTCAACTTTTTCTTCACATTCTTGTTTTAGTTGATCAATCACTAGCAAAAATAACAAATTAATTAAAAAGAAGCAAACAAATTTTCATAAAGAGAATTAATAGAGATTGCAGATAAAATTAAAGGAGTAAGGATTTTAGGATTGCACCATCATTGAGGAGAATCATGCATAGAGGAAGCTCTCCTCCGAACGCTTGGATTTTGCGGCGCTCTTCTTCCAGTGGGTTGATCAAACACTTCATCTGTAATTTATTCTTCAAAATGTAGCCCATGGATTCGAGACCGACTCTAACAATTTGCTCTCCCATTTCTCAAAAAAGGTTTAATTTTAAAATTACAACTTCACAAAGAAACGAAGAACGGAGAATTATCAAAGGATGTTAAAGAATCAGGAAGATTAACTTCAAATTGGAACTTGGGAAGAGGAGAGGAAGCACAGAGAGTTTAAAAATGGATTTTAATGAATAAGAGAGATTAATGTGAAGTGAGGGCGGTAGAGAAGAGTCCTGGTTAAATGGGAGGAGGAATTAGTTTAGTTAGCAACAAATGTGCAACTAAATTCTGAATAGTTCAGTGGATTAGTCCCGAATTATTATAAATTTTTTTTATAATAATTTTAATTAGATATAATTAATTTGATGTTTAGAACTATTGTCCATTGCAGTTTGAATTTATATTATTAATATTATATTAATAAAAAATTATGCATACAAATAAAAGTCCAACATTTCAATTTTATTGATTAAATCAAACATTATTTATTTATTTACAAATTTTGTGTTATAAACCTATTCATGAAAATGTTTATTTCACATTTAAAAAGATAATGATGGTATTAATTTTTATGTTATACTAAAAAAATAAATGATATGCATGTAAACATGAATGCTTAAGTGCTATATAAGTAAATCTATAAACATTATTGTACATAAATGTTGATATTCTTTAGTTCATCATATAGCAATTTTCTTAAGAGAGTTAACCCACAAAAAAGGAGGTAACACACACCTCTAATTTATAGGTAGAGCTCTTTCAAGCTGAGCTATAATTGACTCAAAATCACTGGGCTTGAAATTTGCTGGAATAGATTTCATGTCACTCGAGATCGACTCGTGGCTCGTCATGTTTAATTTCAAGCAGAGTCGACTCGAAATTGAATTGAGCACATTCCATATCAAAATCAAATTGAGTTAGATTCAAATCGAGTTATTTGGATCTATTTCAGCCCGGAATCGGCTTGATCCTACTCAAAAACTGGAACTAAATGGCTCAACTGATTTATGCAAATTTTTAGTTTTATATGTCACTTGTGTTTTTTATTTAGAAAATTAATCGCTCCATCTATTTTTGACCTTTTGCAATTTTTAATTATTTTGACAATCAATAATGAAAACAATTGTCAGAAATTATGACACACTAACAATTCGAATAAATGAGACATACAGTACGACACGATGCTAACACATCATATATCATATAAAAATATATGATTTAAATAATATTTTAAAAAAGATGGCATGCTCAATGAATTAAAATTTTCAAAAAAAATATTTTTAAGATTAAACAAAAAATATTTTTTTACATAAAATTTAATGAAGATTTTTTACATAAAAAGATGGTGTGCCCAGCAGCATAGTCTTGTTCTATCGACTTGAGCTCCTCGTCTGGAGATCAACGTCGATGGTCAAAATAGAATAATCAATTAGTGAAGCCAAGTCGATCGAGTCAGTCCTAAGAACCTGAAGATCATCAAAGGCCGACCATCAACCTCAATTCAGCACAGTTGGATGAGAAGATCTTACTTAACCAAAACCCAATAATTTTAATTGACTGTGATAGAGGATAGCCAAATCATAAGCCCATGCATATAAAATACAAAAAATATCATGTAACACCCTCGTTAAAGTAGAGAAAAACACGTGACTTCACATATTGTATTTCCTCCTCTATAAATAAAAGAATCATTTTATGAGAAAAAAATCTTTTTATAAGACTCGTTACTGTTCATTATTGTGCATCTCTCTGTGTCTCTCTCTTCTGTCATACACTTTATTCCTTAGAAGTGATTCACAAAACAGAATGTAAAAAATTTTGCAAGTAATAATTTTTTTGTACGTAAGTCTCGTATTTTTATATTAGGATATTTACATGAATATCACACAAGTCATATGCATTTAAATATTTAATACTTAAATTTTCATATTTACATTTATATCACTCAAATCTTTGCTATTACTATTTATTTTTTTGAAGTGAAATAAAAAAAATTTATGCCACTAAAATGCTAGAAATAAAAATATAAAAACTAGTGTTAAGACTTAATATATGTAGTACATATGAATTGTGGGACATATATGTCCATTTCTAATTTATATTTTGCTAATTGTTGGGCCTCAGCCATTCCGGCCTTACTTGGGTATTGTAGATTCAAGCTGCCCTGTGCCAGCACCGCCTTTGCTCTGTTTCCACTTCCCCGCCCTCTCCTGATCGAAACTCAGGTCCCTCCCTCTCCTCTCCCGGCTTCGCTCAAAACCATGGCCTTCTTCACCGAACGCTCACGATACAGTCGCAGTTAAATCTAGCGGGGAAGAAGGCAACCATGGTATCGCGGCTTACAAAGACCTTCAAAACTCTCATCTTTCGCCGCCTTCTGGTCCGCACCTACCAGAAACCATTGAGGAAGGTAACCCTCCTCTTTCTCCCACTTTCTCTCTCTCTCTCCCTCTCTTCTTCCGCGCACTTTAGCTTCTATAACTTCCGTAAATCCGTCTACCATCTGGAAACCCCCTCGCCAGTTCTCTCTCCCATGTCTACACCTCTTCGGCCGCTCCGGCCTCCTCCTCGTCGGCGTTTTTATCCCCCGGATTCGCCTCTTCACACCTTTCCTAGCTCAAGCTGCGGCCTTTTTTGGGCGGAAAGAAGACCAAAATAGAATCTTAAAACTCCTTCCTTTCCTTATCATTCTTGTGCTGCTAAGTAGGCTTTCTTCAAATCACATCTCGGAGGCCGAGGCATCACCTTGATATCTCAGAACAAGGCTATAATGTGATGTATAAGGATGTGGATATGGTTTGGCTTTCCGATCCTTTCCCTTATCTAGAAGGGCACCATGACATTTACTTCACCGATGATATGGCTGTGGTATGTTCTTCATTTCTTTGTTTTCTTGTGACGTATCAGTGATGAGGAAAGTGCTAATTTTTATTAATCTTTGCAACTAAAAGGTGAAGCCTTTGAATCATTCTCTTGGCTTGCCACAACCCGGGAAGAAAGGCAGAACATATATTTTGAGATAAGCCCATCCAGGTCCAACCCCCTTTAATGAATCCTTGCAGGTGGATATGTATTTTCTCCCTCAGGTTGCTTTCCCATCAGGAGGTCTCTACTTCAAAAATGAAACATGAGTCAAGGCAACTCAAGGGAAGCATGTGATCATTCACAACAACTATATTACTGGCTTTGATGAGAGGATTAAATTTTTTTTGTGATTCCAGGCTCTAGTTGGCTGATAATTATGCTCGTGAGTCACTGCTTGGATGAATATGTTAAAAAGATGAATCTTTGCCCATTTGTTTGCAAAATGTAGCTGCGGATTTCGTTTTTCAATCTAAATGATTCATTTCATATCACGTTGTAAAAATTTTGAGGTATCTCACATTCTAAAATATTTTTTAATGAAATGGTAAATTGTATGGTTTGCTTAAAATTATTATATTTTAGAAAGACTTACATACACACCACTAAATTGCTATATATATATATTATATATATATAAGAAATGGCCAGAGGCTATTATACGAGCCCCCAACCACTCCTAATGTGCTAACTATTCGAGTACCACCCTCCATATAGCGACCTTCACCAGAGGGGAATTCAAACCCCCGATCTCAGAGGACTTAAAGCTGACATCGGAGATTCCAATAATCAGGTCAGGGAATGTGGGACCAATTGCTATATATTTATATATGTAACACCAAAACTTCAATGGTTACATACATACCCATGCATGAAAAGTTGTTGTTCACTCTTTAAAAGTTAAAATGGTGGTATTTCTTATGTGATATGAAAGATATGCAAGTCAAAATGGTGGTTTCTTATGAAAGATATGGTTGTTCACTCTATTTGACATATTCACACTATATATCTTATTGACATTTGTCATTTGGTCTACTATATAACTCTTTTTAACATTTCTCATTACCCTATTGCTAGTTTTTTTAGATTTTTGTCTCATTCCACATCTTTGTGTGTGTATTCAGCAGGTATTTTGTTGCTCAATGGCATACATATGTTTATTATGACTTGTGGATTATTTTATAGGAATCACAAAATTTTTATTTAGATTTACTTGATGAGTATTAACTCCTAAATTTGGAGTAAATTTGTGTAAGTCAAGCTACATTGATGGAAATTTGCATGTTCAGGAAGCATTACATCAATCAACGATCAGGGTAGAGCTTATTTATTTGGGGATTTACATACTTACCACATAATTCTTTATAATTTACGTATCTAACACCTAAAGTTTGCCCTAAAGTTTGCTTTTTAAAGTGCCTACTCCTTAAAACTACAAAACACATCAGATTTACCACCCAGCGTAACTCTATTTGATAGAAACAGCAGCGCATTGTCTTCCTCGTCGTGCTCCTTGACAGGGACGGTGGAGGTGAGTTCACTGAAATTGACGAAAAGCTACTGCTGTAAAGAGTTTTCTGTTTGAGTCTCCTCCTATCTTCCCTTGAAGCTATCTTCTTTTCGTCCATGTCAGAGAGTAGTTGTTGCCAGAGGAAGGCAGGACCGGTTTCTGATCATGATTTGGTTCTCATGGCTATTGATTTTTTGTGTATAGCTACATGATGGGGGGAGAAAGCACAACCGTAATCATGAGTGCAAGTTCTGTTTGCACGAGTAAGATTAATTAATTCGACATTTCATTATCAGTTGAGGCTGCTCTGGTGGGGTAACATTTTCGCATTCATTTTTCTAAAGTTTTAATACTAACCTTGATAATTGAAACTTGGTTTGATGTTGGCATTGATGATTCTTTGCTATGCTTTGACAAGTTTTCATATTTACCATATATGATGCAAGGGTTTGCGTTTGTTATGTTATACAAATCTAAGGGACAGATATGGTGCCTCACATTCAATGGCTAGAACTTTTAGGCAACATATCTTCGAATCATTGAGATCTTTCCATTGCATTTGATTAGATCATTGAATATTTTTGTTTACAGGGTGTTAAGCCACATCTTTCTACTTACGTACATTTGCAGCCATTGTTCTGAATCTCATATCCTATCAGTAAGCAAAATTCAACAGCCTTCAGGATTGCATAAAAATTCAAATTTTTTTCCAGTACTAACCACAAAAACAGTTGTTTTCATTAGCATTATGTTAATCATCATATCACATTGCTACCCAACTCCAAACTAAAGAATGTTTCAATAGGACATGCAGGATTCTAGAACATATGTCTTAGTGAAAATTTGAGCGAAAAACTGGTTCCCGACATGCTGGATTCTGGAATCATGTCTTTTCTCCTCTCTAATTCTCATGGTTATAGAGAAAGATCACAAATGGTGATTTTGTATCTACCATTGAGCTTTACATTAGCTCTCAGTGGCTAACAAATTCCCATTCCATTAATGGGTGAATGTTCGGATGTTTTCATTATTATTATTGTTATTGTTTATGCAAAGTTGTATTTGCAAGCTAGCTACCATGAAATACAAATTGTTGAAGGAGATGTTAAGACAACCTACAAAACGCATAAAGGCCGCCTTGAATTCTTGGTTATACCATTCGGGTTGTCAAGAGCACCCATTATTTTTCGAGAAGTATGGATAATATTCTCAAGCATTTTCTATGCCATTGGGTTTGATATTGTTTATTGACTTTCTTATCTATCGTAAGTCATTTTAAAAGCATCTTATAATTTTGCACATTGTTTTGAAACATCTTCGTGCAAAAATGTTGTATATTGAAACGAGCAACTTTGTTTTTACAAGTTAAAAGATCGAGTATTTGGGATATATTGTTGCTTACTCGGATGTTTCATTTGTTCTATCAAAGATCCAAACAATTTTAGCTTTGTCTAAACCCCAAAATTTTAAAAAAACTGTCACAACTTGGAATTAACTAAGGGAATAAAAGATCGGACAGTGAGAATTAAATTTTTTATATTCGTCTACAATTTAATAAATGAAAGAGCCGCTAATTAAATTAAATTAAAGCAATATATTTAAAATTATCTCATTATTGGACGTTTGCGTCTTCTATAAGTGTTATCTCTTATAACACTTATCGGTAATTTCTTAATTAACTTAAAAATTTAGTTTAAAATAACAATGAACTAAATAAACCACTGAATACTCATACTTATAAACCACAATATTAAAGTAGAAAAGAAATCAATATACATATCAATCAAGCTTTTAAAAAATATTTGATGTTATTTAAAGAATTTTAGTATATCAATAACATATTAATATCATTATATATTTGTACAACCGTCAGAGAAGCTGATTCATAATCATACAAACAACAAAGTTCCTTCGAATGGGATGTTCATGCAATACAAGGATGTATGTTCATTTAGAGTAAAAACCGGAGTGGCTCTAATTTGGTAATTACATAATGTTTCTTTCTTTGACAAAATATTATGTTCCGGAATGCTACTTGCACTTATGTTCATCTACTCTACAAAATTATCAGACAGTCTTCAAATGCTAGGATCATATACATGCAGACTAATATAGCATTATTGTTCACTCTTATGCTTTCAAACAATAAGAGGATTCCATTCTACCCCAATCATGGGTCATGGTAGATTTAAGCACTATGCTCACGCAGTTGCCGCCACCGCCACCGTCACCGCCACCGTCACCGCCACCGTCCGAGAAAAAGATGAAGGAGATTAGGTCAGTGTGAGAGCTACTTAATAACATTAATAATGTTGAATTCTATTTTATTAGTGAAATTATACCTAATGATAGAGCAAGCGAATGTGGAGATACTGAAATGAATAGATTCGCCAACAATTAGTATTACAATTATTCTTAATTTATTTGCTTTTGAATTATTGTTATTAAGATCTATTCTATATTATGAAGTCAAAACAAAATTTTAAAAAGTCAACCCGATTCAATTTCAATATTTTTTTAATTATAAAAATAGAAAGAATTCTACTATAGAACAATACATAGAATTTAATAAAAAACTTGATGCTATTTATATTTGAATTATGATGTCAAAATCAACAAATAATTACATCTAAATCAACCCGTGACGCATACTCGACCAATTGATTGGTCTCCACAACCCTTCAGGTCGGAGATTCGAATCTCCTCTAGCACAGTTGATCTTAAGGAGGTGGTACTCAAATTATTAGTGATATGAGGGATGGTTAGAGGCTCGTATAACCTTCTGTATATCTAATTCCAAATTCGATAATCACATAACACATCAATATCTCAACCAAGCTTTTGAATTTTGAATTTCCAACTAAATAATTGAATTTTGGTGCATTAACATACATTCCCCCCAATTCCTATCTATTTATATATCTAACTCCAAAATATTGCTTTTTAGATTTAAATCCACTCAATTATCTCGAATCTCATAAAAAAATATCATCATTTTTAATTTTAAAAAGTGAAATATCATTTTCATGCATAGATAAGATCACGTGTATGTAAAAATTGAAGTTTAAATATTACATATGTAGGGTTTATTTGAGGCGGCAGTGCGGTGGAGGTACGACATCACATCACAGTTTTATCTATTCAGTTAAATTGTGTTTTAAAAGTTTTTTCGAAAAGCACGCTGAAATTTGAGTTTTCCCACTACTTCTGGCTAGGTACAACGACAATTATTTAGTTTCTGTTTGAATTAAAAAAAAAAAAACTGTAATAATCATCACAATTTTTCGAAAATCGAATTATTATTTAACAGCTTTAC
The DNA here is from genome assembly GCF_001263595.1 of Phalaenopsis equestris. Taxonomy (NCBI): domain Eukaryota; kingdom Viridiplantae; phylum Streptophyta; class Magnoliopsida; order Asparagales; family Orchidaceae; genus Phalaenopsis; species Phalaenopsis equestris. The sequence continues at coordinate 1,117,427 of NW_018164675.1, forward strand.
AATTCTTTTTAAAATAAGCTTCAACTGCCACCCATAATAACATGAGAATTTTGTGGTATATATGTAAAATTTCTTTATTTTTTATTTAAAACGTTTTTTTTATTTGGAATAAAAAATAACGTTTTAAAATTTTAGCTTAAAAATTAAATATTTTTCAAAAAACAGTTAAATGATTATTTTAATGTCGAACTTAAAAATAAATATAAAAAAATAAAATCATTTTCTAATATTTATATTATTTTATTTATAAGTAAGTACCAGAGACAAGTGGGGCCCACCATAAATTCTTGGCACGGATGGCTTACGGCAGAAGACTTGGCTGTCCCGTGTCCACGCGTCAATTCTAGCTGATGTAGCCGCGGCTGTGACGTTTCCGTGGAGCGACGTGTCACGGACTAACTTTCGTCAAGTCACCCGTGCGGCTTTAGCGCTCTCTCTTAGCACTAAATCAGCCTAATCACTCACAACACTGGACTTAGCAGCCCCAAGCACTCTTAAGAAGAAGAATAGAGAGAAATGAATAATTAGCACTTGAATACTAGAATGCTTTGATTCAATGCTTGGGTGGAGGTGACAAGTGGTATCAGAGCAGACTACTGCCTGCCAGGTGTGTGGACTCTCCATGGTCCAGTGGGACCCTCGGTGGAGCCGATCCGTGACGAGGGCGTCACGTGAGTGGGTGGAGGAGAATGTCACGGACAAATAGTCCCACATCGGCTAGGGGGAGGGGCGAAAAGCAGGATTTAAGTC
>NW_018164675.1:1118296-1141418 GCF_001263595.1 Phalaenopsis equestris
AATGTCACGGACAAATAGTCCCACATCGGCTAGGTGTAGGGCCGAAAAGCAGTATTTAAGTCCTGGGCTGCCCACCACCCATAAGGGCTCTTTTGGGAGGTGACAGACGACTCTTCTTTGGGTGCGCATTTGGTGAATTTGTATCATTCCAACTAATTCTTATGTATTTATATATGTAATTTCTAAATTTTATTATTTACAATTATGCCCTAAATTTTGTTTGCATCGCATATGAATATTATTATTTATTATTTAAAAAGTGAAATAGTAATGATATATTGTTATGTCATAAAAAAAAAAAATTTATTATCAAGTGTAAATCTTGAGGCATTTTGAACAAAAAAATTATTTCAAATGTGAATTGATGGTCATCCAATATCTGATTTTATTAAACTTATAATTTGACTGAGTGTCTCGACAAGATGAATCCAAAGATTTTGTTCTATATTTAAGCGTAATTGGAAGATTTTGATGTGCAATTGAATGGCCAAACATATTTCAAATCTGAAAGTTTATAATCTAATCAAATGTCTCGTCGAGCCAAATCTTAGAAGCCAAAGACCACTCTATTTTAACATCATTAAGATAGTCAAATGATCTTAAAACACTATACAATCAAAGTGATTACTCTAGGTCATCTGATGGAGTGGTCCAGATTCATGTGGTATTTACAGATGATATAACTCACAAATCTATAAATCAACCTCCATTCTCTATTTATGAATGAAGACTTTGGAATATGGACATAAGGAGAAGACTTAAGGGAGATCCAAGTTAGGGTGTAAGTGAGTCAAGCTGACTCTTGAATTGTCACGAGCTCATCTCAAAAAGTGGCTTGTGAACTAAGCTCGATCTCGGCTTGTTAGCTCGTGAGCCTGCTCGTTTAAAAAAATATTAATAAAAAATATATGCATAATGTATTAAATTTAAAGCATTTATCTTAAAAGTATTAAAATGTCTCAAAATAATATTTTATATTTTATATTAAGTGATTTCTTATTATTTCTCTCTTAACTGTTCATTCTATTTATCATTTTATTATAACACTATCCTGAACTAATATTATTTTCTCTATTTTATAATAAACAAGTCCACTCGAACTCGTTGACTTAAGCTCGAGCTCGAACTCGGTAAAATTAATCAGGCTCAAGCTCAAGCTCAAGCCGAGGGTGGCTCGAGCTCGACGCCACTCATTTACACCCCTACTAAGAAAGATTTTCAAGCTCCACCACCATCTTGCCACCGCCACCGCCACTGTCGAGCTACACGACCATCAGACTGCAATTGTCAAGCTCTATCATCACCGAATCATCAACGCTTGGCCACTGCTGTCAAGTTGTCGCCACTATCTAGGGTTCTTTCTCCTATAAATGAAGAGCACGATGAAATGCTTATAAAATTTTATCTAAATCACATTTCTTTATTTTATTTGTGAGTTGCCAAGAAAAAAAATTATCTTTTATCATTGTTTTAGACTCAATTATCATCATACATAAAAATAACTTTAGAAGTAGGGTCGTCAAAACAGTGCGTTGTTCGCAAACAACTCGTGTTCGGCTCATTTTGGCTTGAAATATTACTCAACAATTATATATATTGATGAGTAATATTTTAAGAAAATTAATTAACTACAAGGCTACTAAAATTTATAATCAATTAAATGTCTTAATTAAGAAAATAAAATAAAAATCATTAAATTAGATTCAAATGATGTTTCATTATAAATAATAATTTTTACATCTTGCCTAAACCCTTAACATCTAATGGCTATGTGATTAGGGTTGTCAAAACGATTCTTTGTTCGTGAACAACTCATGTTCGACTCACTATGCAAATGAGCCGAACATGAACACGCTTTCTGAGCTCGAAATATAAACGAGCCGAACACGAGCAAAGCTTATGCTCGCTCATGTTCGGCTCGTTTACACCCTTATTTAGAAGCATGTTATTCTTAATTATAAATCTCTATTTCAGTAGAAAAAGGGCATTATCAACAGCAAAGAAAATCAATTATCTTTTATAGTCTTCTTCAAATACTTGCATGTTTAATTTTCAAGAAAAAAAAAACTTAATTCATTATCTCAATAACAAAATATAAAATACAAAATAAACAGATGACCATATGAGCATTTCAAAACAATCCATACTAAAGTAACATGAAACAAATAAAACCTCTTTTAAATTGACAATGATATTGTTATGTTTGTTCGTAAGCCTCTCCGCTTCATTACGTGCCCGATGGGATGGTTTTCGAGTACCATCTAGAGAGGTGTCAGTATTTAGCTCAAAAGCACAATCAGGCTTCTGCTTGAGGAGAAATTATTACGTGTGGAGGCCAGATATAGAATTATATCCTAATCCAATCCTTAACTAACTTGTATGATATTTCAAAAACATTATTATACATAAATATTACAGAAGCTTGACCCGACCCATATATAAAATAACTTTAAAAATTTAAAATACAGAGTACGAGGCATTTGACGTTTCAAATTCTATAATGACGTAAGTATTTTAAATTTTATTTCTATTTTAGGGTTTAATAGTTGCCATTTTCTCCATTTTCTTCCTGTCACATGACAATCTTCCAGTCTCCAAAGGTTAAGGTTCATCGTTTTCTCTCTGTCCTGTCATTTTGGTTTGTTCCTTTCTCTCTGCTAGATGACATTCATTTTAGAGCTCGACATATCTCCATGTCTCCCATCATTCAGTTTACAAATTGGTTTGCTTGCATCGAAGAATAGGCTACTTATTGCCTGATCTTTCCCTTTCTTCTCGGATAAGTACATATAAATATGATTGCAAATATCACTTTGTTGCCATTTTTTAAAGGTTTTTTTAATTATTTTTAGGCTCATTTTTCTACTTTGTCTTTTTTTTTTTTTTTTTTTTTTTTTTTTTTTTTTTTTTTTTGCTGCATTTTTCTTCTTTACAATATGTTTTTCTTAATGTTTTTCTTGAGTTCAACTAATTTGCACTAACATTTTTGTTCTCACATTCATAATAATTTTATTCATAAAAATTTTTATAGTTTGACATCTTTTTTTAGTTGTTACAAATATTAACTATTTGTCATCAATTGTTATTTTATTTTATTTTTGTGCACGTTGTACTTCAATTTTTCTGATCATACACCAACATTATTCGTGCACAACAACGCTGCATTGATTGTATTTAACATTGCACATACATCATGAACAATTTTCTTTGCTTTGCCAACATTTCTTGTGGCTGCAAACATCATGTGTTTGGCATAAACATTTTATTTGTTTCTAAGTTTTGTTTCTATTGTATAACCATGTTGTACATAGTTGTACCACAAATTTTTCTGAAGTACAACGAGTTTGTAATGTTTGTAATGTTAATTTGATTTACAAATAATTCTAATTGTTTTGTGCCCCTTAAATACAAAGTAGGAGAAAATTACCCCTTTTTTATTTGGCTCACTAACTTCAATGACTACATATACTTGGTTCAAGGATCATGTCATTTCTCATATTAAAACTAGAATTAATAGAATTTCATGCAGTACTAGCTTTCTTAGTGTCTATCCATCCACTTTCTAAAGGCTCCATCTTTCCCAATTATTTTGGGTAAATTTTTACAAGCCACTCACACATAATTTATTTAAGAACTTCTAGACAATAAGTATTGATATATTTTCAGCAAATCTTAATCATCTGACACGAATTTTGAGGCATGACATAGACTGTCGACAACACCCGCCGACTGCCGTTAATAACTTTCAATTGTCGCAGATCATCGCCTTCTACTACTGATCGCAGTCGAGCACTACTGTCGTCGTCAAGCACCACCGACCGTCGTCGTCCGCTAAACACTATCAGTCCCCACCAATCACAGTCGACCACCATCGACTGGAAGCCTGCAGTCAATGTTGTAACTTGGAAAACCTAATAACTCTTTCTTGTCTTTGGAAAAATGAATCTCTGTAATCATCAATCTATAGTGAATTTTTATATATAGGTCAAATCCCGTAGTTTTTTCCCCCTACGAATTTTTCACGTGCAAAACTTTTGGGATCATTATTAGTTGTTTTCTTTTATCTGAGTGCGTGTCTAATTCTCGTGCAACGTATGACCGCAATCAATTACTCTAGATTCCAAAAATGTTTTTGTATATATAGGAAGTTTAATTTAGACCACACAACTATTATATATTCACATATCTAACATCTAAACTTTCATATTTACATCAATAATACTCAAATTATTGACATCACATCAAAAATACTATTATTAGTTTACTATAATGAAACACACAAATTACATTCATAAGTTTTTAATAGTAATATCTTACAAATGTAAATGTCAAACCTTAGGCTTTAGATATGCAAAAGCGTGAGAATTACGCGGTATGTATGTTAATTTTCTTACACACACAAGCAAGTTAGTAGCATTATGGGCATAAATGAGTCGAGTCGAGCCACCCTCATATTGAGGTTTAGCTTGATTAATTTAATTGAGTTCAAGCTCGAGCTCGAGTATAAGCTTAGTTTTACGAGTTTAGGCTGGCTTGTTTATATGAAAGAAAATAATAATAATAATTTAAGCTAATATTATAGTTAAATGACAAATAGAATGAGCATTTAGGAGATAATTAATAAGAAATCACTATATTTAATAATTTAAAAAAATTGAATTTTAATATATTTGGAGTATATGTTTTATTGATTCTTTTTTAAATGAGCCAATAATGAGTCGAGTTGAGCGGATTTTAACTTGTTAACTCATTGAACTCATTTAAGACGAGCAAATTAAGCTCGAGTCAAATCACGAGCCGGCTTGACTCACTTTGGGCCCCAATCCATTCGTGTTAATGCGACCATGCGGGGAACTCGACATCTCCTTTTTTAAACAGGAAGTGTCATTCAGGGAAAGAATCTGGAAGCATCAGAGCCCTCAGCAGGCTTCAAACGTCATCGTCTCCTTCCCTTCTTTCTCCTTTCTCCAGGTTTGAATTCTGCTTTCTTTAGCTTTTCCTCTAATCCGTTTTCTATTTAGATTTTCACCTTCTGCTGTTTTTGCCCTGGATGGATCGCGCTGGTTAGCTGCTGCTATCATCTCGTCGATTCTTATTTGAGGTTGCGATCTTAAAATTTGAAGAAATATCGTTTATGGCTTTTCTTTGAGTTTTTGTTTGTGGTTTTAGAGTAGTTTATTGAATCAGATGCGATCGTTGGTGGGACGGGAGGTATTTGGTTGAATTTTTCTTTCTATTTATTGATTAGGGTTTTCTTTTTTTTTTTTTCCGGTTGGTAGGTTGATCGATTAAAGTGTTTTAGGGCGCGTTGTTTCGGGTGAGCTTGGTCTTAGTTCATGATGTTTCATTTCTTATGTTTTTATGATCTCTTAATTCCATGGATTTGAATAGATTTTAGATCTGATTTTTTTTAAACTCTCTTTTGATGTTTATTTTTTTCCTTTTTCTTTTTGGTTTTATTGGGCAAAGGTCGTCCATCCAATGAAAAGATGGTATTCTCTTCGATTTGATTGAATCGGCGTTTGAGTTTTTTTAGTGATGATTTTCTGTTAAAAGTTTATGTAATTTCGAATTTGTTTGAAATGATCGCGCTGTGATTTTCTTTTTCAGAGATTGGCGGTTGACTGTGATATAGTATAGATGGCTAGGGGTGTTGGGGAATCAACGAGCAGGGATGACTCTAATGTTTTCAACTCTGGAAGTAATAGTACTAGCAACAATGATGCTGGAAGTTTTGAATGTAACATTTGCTTTGAATTAGCACAAGATCCGATCGTTACACTATGCGGCCATCTATATTGCTGGCCCTGTCTTTACCAATGGCTCCATGGCCATGCCCATTCTTCTGAATGTCCGGTTTGTAAGGCGGTTATTGAAGAGAATAAGCTAGTTCCTCTTTATGGCAGGGGTAAAACATCTACAGATCCACGCTCTAAATCCAATCCTGGTGTTAATATACCTCATCGTCCCTCGGGACAAAGGCCTGCAACTGCTCCGCCCCCTGACCCTAATCATTTTCCTCAGGCACATCCATGGTTCATGGGTGGGTCACCTTTGGGCAGTGCGAGATTTGGGAACTATACTTTCTCTGCTGCTATTGGTGGTCTGTTTCCATTGCTCAATTTCCAGGTGCATGGATTTCCAGATGCAACTACTTATGGGCCAGCTGCTGGATTTCAATATGGCTATCCTCATTCATTTCATGGCGGGCATGCTCATGGTTACCCCAGGCAAGTGACACATGGCCAGCAGGCTGATGTGTATCTCAAGGCACTTTTGATCCTGGTTGGTGCTCTTGTGATTGCTTCTCTTGTTTGGTTTTAGTTAATTGTAATTTCATATTTTTCTACCCATGCATTTATGGAACCATCAATTTTATGATATTGTGTGAACTGAAATGTTTTCATTTTCTCGATGAATGTAGAAATCTAAATTCATTGCTCATAAAAATCATCCTATGTACCCGATTATACTAATTTGTAGCTTGTCTTAGATCTATTGTGTTTTTGATTGACGTTTATTTTCAAAGCACTGTGGTATGAGTACATGTGTCAAAATTGGGATTCATTGCCTAATCTGTTGAAGACTGTGGTGCACAAAAATTACCTTTTTTTTTGGTTATCTTGTGTACTATACGCTGCAGAATAATGAATGCTCTTTTGATATGAATACAAATTGTAGAAAACAGGTCCGCTCATTTTTCCTTGTTGTATTGTTAGTTTCTATTGCAAGTTAGTCTGCACATTAATCCATTATTGAACACCTTTTATCTATAATTACTGCAAGTTATCATGTATTATGATAATTCTATTGTATGATATTTCATTCCTATTTCTTTGTAATGAAAAAGTATTGTCCTTTGTCACCTGGTAACTGCATGTCGTGCAGTGGTTTTCAATTAGCTTTCCAAACTTCTATGCTCACGACCTACCATTTTTGCATGTTCCCGTTCCAATTTATGGTTATTATCGACTAGGATGCTTGATTTGGCTTGTTTTGGCATATGAAATTGGTGCAATTTAGAAGATTTTAGTGGTCGGCCGAGTTTGGAGGGGACTGTGTTGAATGTCTTAAGGTTGTAGAAATGTGAAGGTGAGGTGGTGTAGTCCAGAGGTTACAAAGCTAGGTAACCGTGGAGAGCTCCAAACCTGAACACTTATGTTCAGGTTTGTCACTTTACCTAAGCCCTAAGGGAAGTATGGATGGCGAGATGGCTGGAAATGCCTATGGAGAGTTAGTTTAGGATGTGAGGATATGGTTTTGAATTAATTGTGAGATGGGCTTGTCTCTAGAGTGGTATAAAGGTGGTGATACCAAGACTAGTTAAAAGGAACTTAGTTTGGGCTAATTTGCTTTTAAACTTTTGTGGAAGGGATTATGGGAGGAGAGATGGTGAGAAATGGTTATGAAGGACTAGCTTAGGGTCTGAAGTTGTTGGTGAGGTGGGTTGGCATCTAGACGAGTATGGAGATGGAGATGGAGATGCTGATATACCATGACTAGCCCAATGGGAACCTAGTTTCGCTTATTTGCTTCCAAAACTTAAGGTTATGGATGAATGTTGATGGGCTAGCCATTGGAAAACAAAAACTGTCTGATGGAAAACACCTAAAATTTCTTACCCAAAAGCAAAACTTTCATTTTCATTTCATTCCAGTACTTTAAATAAACATTACAGTGACTCTGAACTAATATGATTCAAAAAGAAGAGGTAAAATAGTGTGGGAAGGTTCAGCCATTAGAAAACGTGGTAAATTTCCAACTACGTGCCTTACTTAATTGCCTTTTCCATTCAAAAGACTTAGTTGGCCGGCCGAAACTTGTTCAAAGGTTGATGTTTGAATTCAAATTTTGAGTCATAAATTCAAATTTTAAAATCCAAATTACAATTATGGGTTTTCAGTTCCCACATATTATTTGATCTTGAATGAGCTATTTTGATGGTTCCTTATCTAGTTTGATCAACTACCGCATCGTTGTTGGCTAGCCTAAGGGCAATTTTGTCTTTCGTGTGCCTAAGGGCAATTTAGTCCTTTATTATTATTATGGGTATAAATAGGTTTATTATATTGAGAGTTAGGTTTATGTATGAGATTGAGTTTTGTATCCTAGGTTTAGGGTTTGGGAGAGATTTCGTGCTTCTCAAATTATAGGAATTGGGATAGATTGTCTACCTCTCGAATTGTAAGCGCTTATCTTTTGTATTCGTGTGAGTTATTAGTTTTGTAATATTTTGATTTGATTTTCGAGAAATAAAATAAGTGTTTGCCCTAATTTTTTTTTGAAAAAAGAGTGCTAATTTTGACGAAGGAATATGTCACAAGACATTGTTATCATTTGGTATTCTACACAATCGTGTTTGTATCTTAAAAAGGAAAATTACTTGGACTGACAGGTTATAGTCTAGTTTTTATTGTTAAGCATGTTTACTGTGATGTTTAATTTGACTGATGCAATTAAAGGTGAAACAAGTATTTGATTATCAATTTTGATTACTTATTTCAGTCTGGTTATGTTCGAGTAAAATAGTATTGATAGCAGTCAGCTCTAGATTATAGATAATGGGGTTATGAACTTATGATGGCTTCTATAATTATGTGTTTCTATTTTCTGATATATGATGCAATTATTTACTGTTAAAAATTTCACATTATTTAATCGCACCATGTGTGGAATTCTTCTTGTTTGCCATGTGGTTGATTCCATGAGAGCTTGTTATTTAAACAAATTCAGGATCTGCTTGATATCTCATACTATATAATTATTTGTTGGAATATTTACTTGCATACAGCACAAGTCCTTTGTATTTGCATATCTAGCACTTAAATTTTATTTTATATTTTATATTTTATTATATTTATAGCTATGCATCAGAGATTGTATTTCACTCAAATACAGCCCTAAAAGCAAGCCTTTTGATTTTTATTTAGAGAATTTTTGGCCAACATCTAAAGATTCATATTTACATTCATACCATTCAAATCCTTAACATCACATAAGAAATACAACCATCACCATCTTCTTAGGAGTGAAATACTACTTTTTCATGCATAGGTTAATGACACCAGGGCATTATAAGTGTGTGTACCAAATTTTGGGTGATGGATATGTAAATACATAAGAATTGTGGTAGGTAGTAAATTTTCCTATTCTTTTATTGAAAATTTTCTACATACATTGATGTTTTCTATGCAGAATTCATGGTATAAGATTACCTTTTCCGGATTGTTGATCTTTGATGATTTTTAGAATACTGCGGAATTATTTTATTGATATGAAATGTTGGGTATAAATACCCTTATATAATTTCTAGAATAGGAAAGACAAGAAAAAAAAGGAAATAACACGAAAGAAAAGATATAACACCTATATCTCCAATTAATCAGTTCATAATAAGTACTTGGAGATAAAGGAAAAGATATAAAATAGGAAAGCCAAAAATATGAAAGAATAAATCTAATTTCAATTATCATAACTTCTAACAGGAATAAATTATTTCATAATATAACTTTTAACACTCCCCTTCAAGTTGAAGCATGGTCGACAATCATGTTCAACTTGGGTTTAAAAATATCAAACAATGGGTGAGGAAGAATCTTTGTGAGGTAGAACTCGAAGTCTTCATTCCATACTTGGTCATTAGCCTCGAGAGCATTTAGAGATATTTTTATTTGAGTGTGGTTGTCTTTGACTGTAATTTATTCATTGTCTATAGATAGGTAGAAGGCTCCTATAGGTAATGCTCCCAGGCTTCTTTTGGGGGAAATTATCGCGCTCTCTCTCTCTCTCCCTCCCTCTCCCCCCTTTCTCTCACATCTCTACATTCTGACTTTCGGGGCGTGCTCGTCAAAAGACAAGTTAGGATTCAATAAATGTCATCTTTGTTTGGCCGTTATTTATGAAGGGCGGTTGTAAAATTATTGCGAGACAAGTAAATTTTAAAAAAGTTATTATGAGAATTATAAATATTTATTTTTAAAAAATAAATCAAACATCAATTTCTCTTACAGTCGTCATATTTTAAGGTTCATCCATTAAGTTTACCTGGAAACAGGTTTTCAAATAGAATTGCCGTGACAATCTTGAATGCAAACTAGGCATAAAGTTATTTTAAACATACCCTTAAAAATGGCCATTATGGATGTCATCATGAAGTTCATGGTACAAATCGAATAATAACAGTCTGACAGAATTTATCGCGAACTTGAGTAATTTTGTCAGGGTGATAAGGATCCTAACTCCAAACCATTGAGAATTGAAAGTTCTACATTTAAGATTACTTGCTAGGGAGATTTTCACACATCAATTAGGGCAGTGATGAATCGAGCTTGAGCAAGTTCAGATTTGGGTCGTGTTTGATTTGAAGTTAGTTTGTTTAGATTAATTAGAAAAAAGTCGACTTGAAATTTGCTTGCTCGGACTTGGTTCGTTCAATAGAAGGCGCAAAATCACATGACTACACAACCTGTTAAGATATAAGCTAGATATAAATATATATTATTTTTTTTTATTTCAATTTAAAATGAGTGGAACACGACCTCACAAAGGTTTGTTTTTGTTTGAGTCATTTATAATTCGAGTTTAAAAATTTTTTGTTTGGCTCGTTTGCTCACCGAACAATCCGAATACTAGCTACTTAACAATCTGAATACGAGTTGTTCGTGTACGGCAGACAGCCCTAACAGCAATGCTTTTTTCATGCCAACTTTTGAGATGACCTTGATTATGTGTAAACGAATGCAGGCAGCATCTTTGTTTGCTCTGCATTCAACATATTTGATGTCGCCACCAACATTTTGCTTGGCATCAACTCAACAATGACAAAGTAATGAAGTAGCACAAGGTAAATGAGTCTTCACTTTGGCAAAGCGCGGATTAACTCGAGGTCTGAAAAGTATATTACTAAACTATTAAAATTAAATCTGATTATGGAGCAGAGGTGCAAATATAACTTTATACCTATTGTTGATCTGTTATTACTAATAACAGATTTATTAGACTAGTATTTGCAACCTAAAGAGCAACACAGATGTTGAGGAGAATTTTCTTTTTAAATAATGAAACAATTTCTGCCATAACGCCCGGATTGGGAAGAGATGCATGTCGGTGAGGGCTTCAAGGATGGAGACAGCAAGAGTAACCGATGAACCATGTGCTACATCTTCCATGGCAAAGAGACAACTAAGAACTCTTTGCCAGTAACCCTTGTGCTGCATCTTCCATGGCAATTCAACAGACCTAAAGTCACATGAAAGAAGTTTCTAAGATCCATGTCTTTATCAGAGTAATTGCATGCAACCAAGCTATTGGGAAGTTGAAAAAGACTTGGAATAGACCACATCATACATAGGAAAGTCAACCTAAGCGTATGACAAGGGCCCAAAGTGGGTATGTCAATGGAATGGTCAACAATTTCTAAACATATAGAGATGGCCTAGTCATGACTCAATGGATCCGTCTTCCTAAGCTAAAAAGTCATAAATCTATTTTATCGCGAAGATGGTTGACCCGGTACGACTAGGATCTCTTTGTCAATAACCTTTATATTGCATCTTCCAAGGCAGTTCAACAAATCTAAAGTCACATGAAAGAAATTTCTAAGATCCATGTCTTTATGGGAGAAAAAGGTAAAATAGAGTTTATATCTACCAAGATTATGACAAGGAACCCTACATTGTGGGAAAGAACGAGTGGCTCAATTTACCAAGCCAAACCACCCCACAAAAGGCTTATAATTTTCACGAGACATACTTGTGTGTAATATTATCTAGATCCCTAATAGTAGATGTTGTATTAATTATGACTTGGGTGATATTCCTTCAATTTAAAGTTACTTAAAGAGTTGTGCAAGAAAGTAAATTTTTTTTAATACAGAAAATTGGTTGATTTGAAACCTAATTTTCATCATGATAAATATTTTAAATTTAATATTTTGAAAAATAAAATTTTAACCAAAGAGCCTACTCACAAAATGTAAGCCCAAATAAATCACAAAATATCAAAAAAGTGAAAAGTCAACATACTACAAAAATAGGAAAAATGTCATAATAATTTAATAAATGAAGTTTACGTGTTGTTGGATCGATAAGATATCTCAGAAAAATAAAAATTGTGGTTTGTTGTCGAATATACATGCTTGATCCTAACACTATACAACAAAGAAATCTAGATTTAATGTATGGGGCATGAGCTTACAACTCTTGATCCTCTCCACCTGTTCTCAATAGTTAATTTTTCTAGGACTTGGGCTTGTTCCTTTTTTCTAATACGAACTCAACTTAGACTCTAAATATACATTAAGAAATTCGAAAAGGACAAGTCATTTTTCTTACAAAATGATGGTTAGTTTAATATATAACTTGAATCTATATAATAAATAATGTCTAGTGGGGGGAAACTTAAGCAAATCAGCACCTACAAAAGCAACATTCTTATAAAATTTAAAATTTTAATGCTCATCCAAAATTGGACATAATCCCATATAGAAGCAGATGCTAAGACATACTAGTGCATATACATTAAACCCGATAAACACACAAAAGCAAGACAAAATAAAAAAAAATAAAAAAAAAACAACAATGTGATAACAAACAATAAAGAATAATGGTTGCACATGAGAAAATCATAACCATGCCCTACCCTAGACTAAGCAAACATTTAAAAGCTTTTGCCTAATCAAAACACCTAATGCGAGTCTTATAATGTGGCTAAGAGACTTTCCTTCAGGATCTTTATAGGGTCACATTGTCCGGCTCTATCCCGAGTGTCCAAAATAAGTACTTTCTATCATGCATGTGAATGATGTTAATTCATCTGTGTTCTTGAAATGATCTTACAGGATTTGATAATATACACATAGATAAGCTTGAAGATAATGCTCAATTTTATATTATCGCCATATGTTAATTATAAGGTTTAACACTAGTCCCACTATTAATCATGCTAACTCACAACCTAGACTTATATTAAATGATATGTAGTGTCACCCACAAGAGGCAAGTCACATAAAGCATACGAATGTGCAAAATGTAAATCAAGTATTCTAGTAGTTCAATGATTAAAATCCTCCTTAATGACTCGATGTTAAGGTTTATACATGCAAGCATAACATCTTTATTGAGATTTTTCTTAGATATCTCCTTGAATGTAGTTGCCAATGGGCATACGTCACCGTTGGAGATTTCTTTGAAGCGAGAATAAAAATAAACTTGATTTTAGTCTAGTTAGGATATAAAGACATCCCAAAGCTATTCTCGTATATTTATATGGGTTGAGTATAGTTTGATTTATTTTTTTACCGCTTCATTCTTATTTATATTTGAGATCATCTTAAAAGATGTCTTCATATCCATCTTTTTTATCTTTCTTAATACCAGCCCAATTTATTTATTGCCTTCTCTCGCTCTATTTCTACACCAAAATATTGATTCTCTGATAGAGGGGGTCTAAAAAGGACAAATATGAGGAATAATATAAAGAGGAGTGCAACATGCTCTGAACAAATATTCTTAGGCATTGAGCTCTCAAGAAAAAAAATCAATTGGGGGTTCTAGCAATGTTGCCCGGGCATTAGAAATTGGTGATGTGGTGCTCCAGTAAACTTCACCAAATCATCATAAGTGGGCTTTCCTGCACGTAACAAACACAATATTGCAAAAATTTTAGAAATAAGAAATAAAAATAATTATTGTTAGTGATTTTTTTCTTAATGTTTTTTCTCTCACTCGACAAATCTCTCGAACTCAAATAATACTTTCCATCAAGTATTCTTTTTTTATCTATTTATTATAGTCTAAAACTTTGAGGAGAAATTATGTTAAGCTTTATTCTCATAGGAATCATCTTATGAGTTAGGATTTAAAGTTTATATGAACCTTATAAAATGCATAAGCTCTTATGGATTAATAATAACTTTCATAAATTTAACATAACTAGCCTTTTTTTTAATAGCATTTGCAAATGTAAAATTAATTATTAGCTTCTTGAACACTTCTAGAAACGTAAAAAATCGTTTATCCAAATTATATTTCTGGTGTCTTTGAGGGAATGGTTGTGATAATTTTTTTATCAGGCTTCTTAACATTGGTCTTCCTCTTATCTTCTAGAGGCTTGTCCAAAGGGCTTTTTAAGACACTATATGTCTTATAGTTTTCAACTTGGATTAGTTTCAAAGTGTGTATTATCCTCCTCTATTCTACCCCTAAACGTAGGCACATTTTCCACTCCTTGTTACTCTTGAGTGTAACAACCTTGCACTGTTAATTTCCCTTATTTTTAGGATTTGCCTATGTGACTAACCATGGCCTAGATAGTCTATGACTCGTGTAGCTCCCGACTTCAGCATCTGCGTCTTGCAGAAGACATCACAACTCACCACTATGACCTAAATGACTAACTATGACCTACGTGATTCACAACTCGTGCATCTTTTGCATTCGAACTCTGCGGCCTATGAACGTCTTCAAAGCTCACCACTAAGACCTATGTGACTATCACCTATGTGGTCCACAGCTCGTGCAGCTTCCGACTCTAGCCTCTGCAGTCTATGTACATTATCACAACTCAACACTACGACCTACGTGATCAACTACATCATATATGTTCCTCAGCTAACGTAGCTTCCAACTTTTTCCTGTGCAACATCCAGACGTTATCGTAGCTCGCCACTGTGGTCTATGTGACTAGCTATGACTTACGTGGCTTACAACTTTTGCAGCTTATTATTACATACTCTACGGCCAACCAATGCTCTTGAAGCAATCGTTTACAACTCATACAACCAACCACTTACTACCAAAACTTCTAACCACGACATATACGGCAAGCTGCCACTACAACCACCGTTTACAACCTTTATGAAGGATAACTGTCTCCATAGCAATTGACTCCGACCCTTGCAGTCTGCTATCACCGAGAGCTACACCCATTAAAAACATGGTCATTAATAATCAACTATTGTTGTACATTTACAATGATAATATTTTTAAGTCTATCTTCCTTAATTCAGGAGAAGAGAAATGAGAACTTGTGTATAAATTTAGATAAATAAGTACATAGGAATAAAATTGTGTATATATAACATTTTCTTAACAATCATCACCATTGGTTGGTTTTCTTCATGGTGGTACGGAGAGAGTCATTAATATGATTACATTAATGTAAGAATCACTTTAAACTATAGTACTCGCACTTGCATTATACAATTATCATTTCACGTTGCTTTTTATTAACATCCCCCCATGCATTTAATGGCTGTTCTCAAAGGACTAAATTCATTAAATGGACGGTGGATTTTTAATGCTAATCAATGTTATTATGTACCCTCACATCCCACGTGGACTCATGTGCATTAAGGAGCATATGATAAATAAAAATTAAATACAATTTTAAATAAAATCAAGCATAAGGAGCTACGAGCCGATTTCGAGTTGGAACCGATCAAAATGACTCAATTTGATCATCTTATTTCGATTTTCAACAAGATCGAGCCGATTTTAAGTTGGAACGGATTCAAATTTATAACTCAAAATTGAGCTAACTCATTTGGATTTCGAGTTGGATCGAGCTCGATTCAATTTCATACATATCGAACGACAAGCCAATTTTGATCCCAACTAAATCTAATCGACCCTATCATGGATGGGGCATTTAGATTCATACCACCTAATTTTAATGTATTTACATGTAGAACGCCTAAACTTTGACTTTTACATTTATACCAATAAAGTTTTTTTTATATATCAAACAAATATCATCACTATTTTAACTCTTAAAATGGGAAATACACTTTTTCTTACATAAATAATGTGGTTTTTATGTAAAAAATGATGTTTAAGTTTTAGATATGTAGATACGAAAAGAATATTGATATTGTTTATGTGATATAAAATTTCGGGCGGTATAAATGTAAAAGTTATATTTTGGCATTAGATATGTAAATACATAGGAATGGTGTGGCACGCATGTAAATGCAGCACGTAGAGCTACGTGCGGGATCCAATGATTCATTACGCCGTGGAGGTGATCGGCCCGATAACATAAGGGAATATTCCCCTCGTGGTATTCAAGAGTTATTGTGTGTTATTCAGGTGTTATTGTGTTCTTGAAATATTTTCGATGTTATAATAACACAATAAAACATCAATAATACTTGAATAACACATAATAACACCTGATTAACACGAGGGGAATATTCACTTGTGTTACCGGTAGATCACCTCCACGGCATAATTTCATTGGACTCCGCACATGGCTCTACTTGCAAAGTCCTGATGTAATATTTTTTTTTTCCTAAATGTATGTACATATTCTACTTATTAAATTCAAACCCTAATGGCTATATATGTAAGATCAAAAATAGCAAATTGACATTTATTTAGAAAAACAAGGGCTTTATGCTAAATTGTGTAATGATAGAGCGATGGTACGTAAAAGTATATTTATTTCTTGTAATAATGCTCTTCAATTTATTTGACTTTAGGCTCTAATGAAGATTTACATACATACCACTCAATTTTTATGTATTTACATATATAACACTTAAATATTATTTTTTTGCATGCATATCATCTTTATTTATGAGTATGGAAAAATGTAAAAAAATAAAGTTTAGATATTTGATATGTAAATACATAGGAATTGTGTGGTATGTATGTAATAAACATTTCTCAAATTTTATTTTTATGTTTTTTTTTTTTTTTTGAGTAAATAAATGTTCGAATTAGGTACATGAATAATAAATAGGGGTTTGAGTAAATGATTGATAGTTTTTATTTTTCTCTCCTTCAATTAATGCTTACACATTTAATATTTAATTAAAAAAATACACCTTTTAATGCTTATTCATGGGGCAAGGAGTTAAAATCATCATTTATTTAAGGTCATTTACGAAAGAGAGATTATTACATCCGTCGTCTTTGACACCGAGCCGTGTCCGAGCGACGGTCGTGATATAACGGAGGTTCGCCCTGACACAGCTAGGTGTCTGGACGGATGATTTTTCTTTACATAAAGACCATCCAACTACTCCATATTTATATACTAACATTTAAATTTTTATTTTTATATATTTAGACTATCCAAATATTTCTTAGCACATAAAAAAAAAAATCAATTTTTTAAAACATTTAATTATCCCAATTTTGAAAGTGAAATTTAATTTTTATACTATGAACAGTTTGTATTCGAGATTGGTCTGAGAACCCAAGAAACCAACTGGTTGTGATTTTGTGAATGTTTTCAAGACTCGAGTCCTCCAAATCAGACAGTTATTAGCCGCTAGCTGGGTTCGAGATAAAGTTTGATGTTACTCGTAAGAAATTCGAGCGAGGAAGGATCGGTGTCATTTATATGGGGTCTTACTGTTTACGTTCTTAATGTTTTAGATGTCTGTGATTGATCCATTGGTGCATAATGACAACAATTGGGAGATGAAGAAGAAGGAGATGAGTTTGGATCTTGATTGATGTTGATAATCTAGAGATCTACTGAAAGAAGGGTCTGAAGAGAAATGAAGCTTGGATTGTGATCCAAAGATCAGCAAAAATGAAAACTTTGAAGTATTTTGGTACCATATATCAAACAATAGAGGGAGAGGAGAATTTCCACACATAAGAACCCATAGAGATATTGGAAGGATAATATCTTGCATCTAAGAACCCATAGAGACCTCTGAAACTCCTACCTTTCTACTTCTTTGGTTGCGGCTTCGTTGCTGCTCCAATCGACGGGATTGCAACATACAAAAACATGTGAAACTCTCATTTTTATGCTTTAAAACATCCATATAATTGTCTTCAAATCCAACCTTGAAGGCTCTGATTCTAAGCTTACATCTTGGAACAAAGATGATGACACCTCCTATAACCAGTCAGAGTTTAATGCAACTCCATCTCCAACTGAGTGCAGGAGCTCGTCCTCGATCACCTCTCCCTCTCAGGCAAGCTCACTCGCAGCCTTCTTCAGCTTCAAAACCTCCTAACATTTTCTCTTTTATGAAACAACTTATCTGGCTCCCTCATCGTTGAACAATAGAGAGGAAGGCGATGGAGGCATTAGCGGGAGTTCAAAATCCGTAATATCAAACTTTTGAGTGTAAAATACGTAAATTAGAAGGTTTTATGTACCGTGCATTGAAAAGCATAAATATATCAATATGTGTATGTTTTTCATATCTCATTTATGTGATTAAACTAAGCTTAAATTTGAGAGATTATTTCTCATTTGATTGTTGAATAGTACATTCATGACAATTATATTCCTATGGAGTCATTTTCTAAGTTTGAAATCACATTTTTGAGCCTGGTGTGATTGATCAATAAGCTAATCAACTGCCCCCAATAATTTGGAGCTCATCTCATTGGATCTTTGTAGCTGAATTGAATATTACATCTTACAGCCAATCCTACAATTCTAAAAGGTGCATGTGCCCGTCACCAATGGTCATCTTCCAATTCAGCTCCTATCAAGTGGGCCCCACTAACTTAAACAAATAGATTTTTCATCCGATCACAGTGAATTTTTGAAATTTTAAAATGTTACTATTTTATCATCGTCTCTGGGTCCGTTTGGGGCAGCGGTGCAGTGCGGTGCGGCACCGTACTTTAGTTTTGTCTGTTTTGGTAAACTGCATTTTGATAATTTTCTCGAAAAGCTGTCGTTGAAACATGTATTTTCTCACCACTCATAACTAGATGTGATGATAGCCTTCTTGTTATAGTGTGACTTTAAAAAAGTGACGTCGAATGTTATGTATGTAGATAGGGGTGTAAACGAACCGAACACGAACGAACAAAGCTTGTGTTCGTGTTCGGTTCGTTTAAAATTTAGTTTGTTTGAAATAAGCTCGTGTTCGTTTCTTAACGAACGAGCCGAACACTTATATTATATAAATATACAATATCTATATTAGTATATTACTACTATAGTATATTAATATATTATTATTATTATTTTATTATATATTATAATTTATAAAATTTAATGTTTTAAAATATAATAAATTTTTTATATATAATTATTTTATATTATTTTATATTTCAAACAATAACGATTCGAACACGAACAAACACGAACGAACGCATCACTGTTCGTGTTTGGTTCGTTTAACTAACCGAACGAAAAAAATTTGTTCGCGTTTGTCTCGTTTACTTATCGAACGAATCGAGCACGAACTCATTGACGAACCGAACACGAACTGTTCGCGAACAACGAGCTTTTTTGACAGCCCTATATGTAGATATAAAAGTATGTGCTAAAATGTAAATATATAAGATTTGTATGGTATGTATGTTAATTCATAAAAAATATGCGATCCATATATAAATCTTCTTAAATAAATATAGCTAATTATCCCCTTAGTTTTACATCATTTTATTTCCTTAAAATATGTTATTTTTTCATAAATATTTTTATTTTTGTGTAGTTTAATTAAACTACACCTCTCCATCATTAAAACAAATAGAAAGAATTACATTTATACCACTTAATTTTGATGTATTTACATTTCTAATATCTATATTTTAATATTTACATATATGCCACCCAACTTATGCAAAAAAAAAATTGTATTTCACGTTTTAGAAAGTTAAAATAGTGCTAATTTTGTGTGATATTGAATTTGTTGGTGCTAAAAATATAAAACAAAATAAGATGTAAGGTTCATTTGGGGCAGCTTATTTGGTGCGGTGTCGTTTTGAAAACACATCTGATGTATTTGGGTAAACTGTGTTTTGGCAGCTTATGCATTTTGAAAATGCTGAAAACAGCTTTTTCACACTGTATCTATCTAGGTGTGGTGACAGTTTTTTTGTAGTGGTCTGGCTTTTTCAAAAAAAAAATATAAATTTGTAGCAGTCACCGCACCTAACTTATCAGCAGATCTAACTTATCAGCAGATTATTCAAATTATTCAATAAGTTGTAGCAGTCCCAAATAGACCTTAGATGATACATATGTAAATTAGAAAAATAAATTAGAAAAAAAAAATTTTGGCACGTGAGGGAGGGGCCTTCTCGCCTAACGATTACGGGTGTAAAAGAGCCGAACACAAGCGAGCCATGCTCAGCTCGTGTTCGCCTCATTTATATTTCGAGCTCAAAAAGTGTGTTCGTGTTCGGCTCGTTTGCTTAACGAGCCGAACACGAGTTTTTCACGACAAAAAATTTTTTTAACAACCCTAATCATGTAGTCATAAGACATAAGATAATAAGAATTTGAGCAAGATTTAAAAATTAATATTCATATTAAAACATCATTTGAATCTAATTTAATAATTTTTATTCTCTTTTCTTATTCAATATTTTAATTGATTATAAATCTTTGTAGCCTTGTAGTCAATTAGATTTTTTTAAAAATATTAATTTATATATATATAAACTTGATGAGTAGTATTTCGAGCTAAAATGAGCCGAACACAAATGAATACATTTTGATTCGTGTTCGGCTCGTTAACTTATCGAACAAAATTAACGAGTCGAACACGAGCTTTTTAACGAGCCGAACACTAGCTGTCAAGTCTTTTTGACAGCACTACTAACGATGACTACTAACGATGACGTGGGCGTTCTGCTCAGTGGGCCCCACATCAACGCGTCACATGCTGCCCACGCGTCTTTTACCCGACGGCACCGCCGCGCCCTTCTCGATCTCGTACGGCAATGTACCCGCAGTCAGAACATTGTGGCATTTATCGAGTTCTTTCTACCAAATATGGGTAAAAATGTCACTTTTAATTATAAAATTTTAAGGAAATTCACATACAGACCACACAATTCTTATGTATTTTTATATGTAGCCCCCAAATTTTGAAAATTACATTTAGAAGACTTTGGTGTCATGAACTCATAATTGAAAAGTTGTTTCACATTAGTTGATGTTTGGCTACATCGGCTATTTACATTATAGGATTTAAATTGCATTTTGACAGCTTATACATTTTCAAAATGCTGAAAACAGCGTTTTCACGCTGCACCTATCTTAGGGCTGTCAAAACGGCTTGTTGTTCCCGAACAGCTCGTGTTCGGCTCTTTAATTTCGTTCGATAAGTTAACGAGTCCAACACAAACTAAGATGTGTTCGTTCGTATTCGGCTCGTTTTGGCTATATATATTTAAGTGGTATTTTAAAAAATCTAACTGACTACAAGACTACAAAGATTATAATCAATTAAAATATTAATTAAGAAAATAGAATAAAAATTATTAACTTAGATTCAAATGATGTTTTAATATAAACAATAATTTTTAAATCTTGCTCAAACTCTCATTATGTCTTATGACTACATGATTAGGGTTGTTAAAAGGACTCTTTGTTCGTGAACAGCTCGGGGTCCCGCCCCTTGAGAAAAACGAACACGAACACACTTTTTGAGCTCGAAATATAAACGAGCCGAACACGAGCTGAGCATGGTTTACACCCCTAGCCTATCTAGTTGCGGTAGTAACTTTCTGACAACGGATTAAAAAAATAATAACTTGTAATAGTCATCGCACCCAGCTTATCAGCAGATTATTCAATAAGTTGTAGCTACCCCAAACAGACCCTTAATACATCAGATTAATTTAAATTTATATTGACAAACATGGTCATAGAGGTGATTTTTAAATTCACTGCATAATTTGATTGTAGTAAATCTGAATTTACATCATAAAAAAAAATGGAGAGCTAGAAGACGAAAATAGACGCGAAAATACTCGATTTAATTCTATTAAAACTATGTTATTTTTTTATGTGATGTTAAAAATTTGAGTAGAATGCATCTAATATGAACGTTTAGGGGTGAGATATATAAATTCATAAGAATTTTGGGGTGTTTATGTAAATGCCCGCCGGCCCTCGCCGACGTGAACTCCTCAACCTCTCCGATTAGATCGCCAGAAAAAACTGACCGTTGGATCTAAATTTATATAATTACGGATCAAATCAGAACTAAAATAAAACAAAATTACAGAAAATATAGTTTTTAAGAAAACAATTTGAAAATTAGGAAAATTAAGCGGTTTAATTCGTAAAATATATTCAATAAAAAAATTGTGTTGAAATCTAATTAATTAATCACGAAAAATACTTAAATAACATATCTTTTTTTTTTTATTTATCGAAATTATAGTAAATATCAAATTAAATCTCATAATTATAATTAAAATAAAATATTTCGATTCTTTTTTTTTTTCATTTATGTGAAGATGTTCCCTATTTTTTTCTCATTTATTTCAACAACAACAAGAACAACAACAACAAAGCCTTAATCCCACTGCGTGGGGTCGGCTACGTGAATCATTTTTCTCCATTGCGTCCTATTTAGTGTCAAATTTTCATTTAGTTCTAGTAAATTAAGATCATTTTTAATACAATAAGCCCAAGTCTTCCTAGGTCTACCTCTGCCTTTCTTAACACAAGTCGAATTTAAAACATCTACCTTTTAATCGGATCATCTAATGGTCGACGTTTAAATAAAAAAAATTGAAATTCAATTTCCTATGATTCTCCCATTTTTCCATAAGAAGTAAGTTTAGGTTTTGTGTGTGTGTGTCTATATATATATATATATATATGTGTGTGTGTGTGGAGTGTTTTTTTTATACGGACTCTTGACATATCTCTATGTGCGGCGTAGGTTATTCTTGAGTTATTTTCAAGTTATTTTTAATAATCCTGAAATAATCGAGAAATAACCCGCGGTCTTTATTTTTGGGTTATTTCGGTGTTATTAAAAATAACCCAGAAATAACTTCCGCCGCACGTAGAGCTGAGTCTGCACAGAAAAATTTTTGGTGTGTGTGAGGGAAACATATTACATAAGGATTCCTAATATATTCGGAGTCCAGTGGTGGGACGCCACGTGTCAAATGGGCTCCACTATTTTTAACATTGGTCAATGCCAGTGTATTGCGGTGGGTCCCACTTAACACATGGCGCCCACCATTAGACTCCGAACGAAAACTACGTTAGGAATCTTGATGTAATATTTTCTCGTGTGTGAGACGCTGACCATGAATCTTTGGTTGGGAGCTGTGTTGTCACTCGTGAATCTGTCTGCAACGCAGAATCAAATAGTTAGACAGGTGAAATTGGTTGGAAACTCTAACATAATCACTCACAATCTTTTTACTATATATATATA
>NW_018164675.1:1141428-1145707 GCF_001263595.1 Phalaenopsis equestris
ATATATATATATATATATATAGCACTTGATGAAATTTTACTCAATAATTAATCCCGCGCATTGCAGAATTACACTATAAATCCACCCCCGCTCACCCCTACCAAAGAAAGAAAAATTCAATAACAAGAAAAAAAAACGCAGGCACCATCTCCACTGCTCTCCCGCAACAAACTCCGCCAATCAAAGCAATCTAAGACCAGAATGCTCCTCCTCCTCCTCCTCTCCGCCGCCGCAGCCGCCGCGGCGGCGCACTCCGGCGAGAACCGTTTCCTCGAAGCTCCCCAGTTCTACAATTCACCCACCTGCCCCCCTCCCCTACCCCCATCGCCGGCCATGGTGTGCTCGCCCGCCGCCCTCATCCATGTCGCCATGACTCTCGACATCGCCTACCTGCGCGGCTCCATGGCCGCCATCAACTCCGTTCTTCAACATTCCTCCTGCCCCCAATCAATCCAGTTCCACTTCCTCGCCTCTAAATCCATCCCCCATCTCAATTCCACCATTGCCTCCTCCTTCCCATCCCTCCCCTTCCTCATCCACCACTTCGATCCCTCTCTCGTCTCCGGCCTCATCTCCACCTCCATCCGCTCCGCCCTCGATCGTCCCCTCAACTACGCTCGCTCCTACCTCCCCCATCTCCTCCCCTCCTGCATCCATCGCGCCGTTTACCTAGACTCCGACCTCATCCTCGTCGACGACATCGCCTCCCTCGCCGCCACCCCCATCCCTCCCCCTTTCTCCCTCGCCGCCCCCGAATACTGCAACGCTAATTTCACCGCATACTTCACCCCCACATTCTGGTCAAACCCCGCCCTCTCCACCACCTTCCATGGCCGCCGCGCTTGCTACTTCAACACAGGGGTGATGGTGATGGATCTGAAGAGGTGGAGGCAGGAGGGTCATACGGAGAAAATCGAGGAATGGATGGATTTACAGAAGCGAATGCGGATCTACGAACTAGGATCTCTGCCGCCGTTTCTGCTGGTGTTCTCCGGGAGGATCGCGGCGGTGGATCACCGGTGGAACCAGCATGGATTGGGAGGAGATAATTTCAGGGGATTGTGCAGGAATCTCCATCCAGGGCCGGCGAGCCTGCTGCATTGGAGTGGGAAGGGGAAGCCATGGGTCCGAATCGACGCTGGCCGTCCGTGCCCTATTGATGCTCTCTGGGCGCCGTACGATCTTCTCCAGCCCCCCTTCCCCATCCAAGTGGATCCTTGATTCCTCAAAAGTCCTTTCAGAGGTAATTAATTATTATTATTGTGAGCTTTGTTTAATTTTTATAGGGTGAAATGTTGAATTATTGATTTTGTATTTTGCAGGAAGTGGGAATTCAATTGGATGGGAGGGTTTGCTGTGTAGATATTGGATTAAGGAGGGGTTTAATTGTGAATTTCCTTATTACACTTTTCTTCTGTGAAATACATTTTCACCCTTTTGAAGTGTAAAAAACGAATCATTTATATATTAATAAAAAGGCATCGTAATTTTTTTCTATTTGGCAAAACTGTATTCATCTGCATTCTCAAAAAGCTCGAGCTTAAAGTTGAGTTTTCCCATCAAGCCTCACTGCCTGTGTTGGTTGATAGGAAGTTGCGGTCTCACTTTCTAAAAAAAAAATTGTAATAACCACTGTAGCTTTTTGAACACAGCTTCTTCTTCAACTACTTCACAATTACTTCTTCAAACAGCTGTGTCTGCCTTAAACAGACGCGTAACTATGAAGTTGTTGTTGAAGAGCGTTGCTCAAAAAACTGCGATTACTAATACAAATATTTTTTTATATCAAAAAATCAGAGCCGAATTTTTTTACAGTCACTACACTTTAACATGTTGGGTTGAAAAAAAATCAGTTTTTTATCACAAAAATTTCTAGAAAACAGCAAGAAAGTAGTTATCAAAACAGAATTTTAAGAATTTAAAAAATTGTCAAAATATGAGAATTATTAGAACTCATTTTTAAAATAATGAGAAATTATTTGGTACTTTTACATGTAAACAATCAAGACTAATATTGTAACACTTTATAGTGTATTAAAGTATGACATGATGGACAGCTAAGTAGCTTATGGAATGTTTTAGGTGCCCGTTTAGGTGAGGGTTTGTACATAAAAGTCCTTTGATTATTTTCCTTAAATTAAAATTATCAGAATTAAAAAAAATTGTTAAATTAAATAAATAAGAGATAAAGTTATTTGAAAATTTATTTTATCCAATAATTGCAATTTACGGCATTTGAACTTTAAATAACATGAATTAAAAGAAATCATATATATATATATATATATATGGTTGCTAGGGTTTCGCTCCTCCTTGACGTTTTATAATTAATTTGTAATTAAAAATTATATATTTCTATTTTAAATAGCTAATCTCGTTTTAAATTAAATCAAACCTTGCTTACTACTTCATTTAAAACAAATAAGCCCTAACTTAAATTGATTTTTTTAATATATATTTTGTGCACAATAATTATTCAATTATCTTTTAAAAAATTACAATCACTTCCAACAAATTCTAAAAAATGTGGAGCAAGTTCAAGTAGATGTAGAGAA
The DNA here is from genome assembly GCF_001263595.1 of Phalaenopsis equestris. Classification (NCBI taxonomy): domain Eukaryota; kingdom Viridiplantae; phylum Streptophyta; class Magnoliopsida; order Asparagales; family Orchidaceae; genus Phalaenopsis; species Phalaenopsis equestris. The sequence goes on from NW_018164675.1 coordinate 1,143,984, forward strand.
GGCTGTCAAAACGGTTCATTGTTCGCGAACAACACATGCTCGGCTCGTTAAAAAGCTCGTGTTTGTTCGTTTGTTAAGTTAACGAGTCAAACACGAACACTTGTTTTGTGCTCAATATATAAACGAGTCTAACACGAACTAAGATTTTTTCGTTCCTGTTCTCCTCGTTTTGGCTTGAAATACTAATATTCAATTATATATATATATATATATATATTGATGAGTAGTATTTTTAAAAAATTAATTGACTACAAGGCTATAAAGATTTATAATCAATTAAAATTATTAATTAATTAAATAAGCAAATATATATTAAATTATATTTAAATGATGTTTTAATAGAAACAATAATATTTAACTATTGCCCCAACACTAAACAACTTACGGCTACGTGATTAAGGTTGTCAAAACGACTCATTGTTCACGAATGGCTCGTTTTCGACTCTCTAAGCAAATGAGCGGAACACGAATACACTTTTTATGTTCGAAATATAAATAACTTGAACACGAATAATAATATTTTTTAAGCTCTTGTTCTATATAAATGGGACAGCTAGATATTAACTGGTGTTGATGATCGTGCTTGCTTTTATTTTAATATAAGATCAATAATTTTTAATTCATGAAATTTACATATCTACCACTCAATTCTTATTTATTTACATATGGGGTTATGACTTGAAAATTGATACCAATTTTGATTGCAATAAATGAACCGTGCTATGAACGTAAACTCTTCATTGAAATTTTTTCGAGCCGATTTTAAATCATACATGGATCGGCTCGAATTGACTCGAAACGGACTTGTATTATTTTTTTGCTTGTAAAAATTATATATAATGCTAAGTAAAATTGAATATTACGAATCAGGAGTCAAATTTCGAGGCAATTCTGGCCTAGAACGGATCCACATAATTCAATTTGCGACATTAAATTTCGATTTTGAGTCGGATTGAGCCGATTTGGAGTTGAAACGGATCAAAATAGCTGAATTTTAGCTAGCTCGTTTTGATTTTAATCCGGATTAAGCTCGATTCAGTTTCGAGCCGGCTCAACTCAAAATTGACTATAATGAGTAATTTGCCCATTTGAATAAGATGTTACGTACGCAAATATATAAGATTTGGGTGGTATGCATGTAAATGCCCCTTTTAATATTTATGCGATATTTAGGACAAATAAACTTTAAACATTATTTATTTATCAATGAATAATTAATTATCTCCCAAGCATGAATCTGAAAAATAATGAATATATTAAAAAATTAAATTTAAAATAAAACTAATTAGGGGTGTAAACGAGCCGAACACGAGCTGAGCCTTGGCTCGTTTATATTTCGAGCTCAAAAATTGTGTTCGTGTTCGGCTTGTTTGCTTAGCGAGCCGAACACGAGGCGTTCACGAACAAAAAATTGTTTTGACAACCCTAATCACAGCCCTAATCATATAATCATAAGACATAAGACAATAAGTATTTGAGCAAGATTTAAAAATTATTATTTATATTAAAATATTATTTAAATCTAATTTAATAATTTTTATTCTATTTTCTTAATCAATATTTTAATTGATTATAAATCTTTGTAGTATTGTAGTCAATTAGATTTTTTTTAAAATACTACTTTAGATATATATATATATATAAACTTGATGAGTAGTATTTCGAGCCAAAACGAGCCGAACACGAATGAACACATCTTAGTTCGTGTTCGGCTCCGTAAACTC
>NW_018164675.1:1145764-1149735 GCF_001263595.1 Phalaenopsis equestris
TATTAAATTTTAAGAAAAATACACATTCATATATATATATATATATACTTGATGAGTAGTATTTTAAGCCAAAACGTGCCGAACACAAAGGAACACATCTTAGTTTGTATTCAACTCATTAACTTATCGAACAAAATTAACGAGCCGAACACGAGTTTCTTAACGAGCCGAACACAAGCTGTTCGTGAACAGCGAGCCGTTTTGACAGCCCTAAAACTAATATTATAATAATCATCTAAATTAAAATAATATTATGATTAGTGTCGGTGGCGGCATGGGGGACTTGGATAAGAAAGGCTGACCAGTAGACTTCGAAATTATTAGCACATTTATGTTGAGAGGCTTTTACATTGACCATTAAATTACTACGAATTTTCATATCTACCCTCTACATTTTGCTTTCTTACACTCATACCACCCAGACTTTAACAATTCAAAAATGTAGGATGGTATATTTCTAACAATGAAGTTTGTATGTTAGACATGTAAATACATAAGAACTCAGTGGTATTTATGTAAATTTTCCTTATTTTGATTAAGAGGAACAATGGGCCGAGAAGATGTTGCATCAAGAGTTACGTGCGGAGTCCAATGAAATGACGTCACGTGACGGTGACAAAAAGAAAATAATAAAATATGTCCAGTAACCCAAAGAAATATTTCTCCCGTGTTATTCATGTGTTATTGTGTGTTATTCATTTGTTATTGTGTGTTATGTTATTCAAGTATTATTGATGTGTCAAGTATTATTGATGTGTTATTGTGTTATTATAACACTTGGAGTATTCCCAGAACACAATAACACGAAGGGATATTCTCTGGTGTTACCAGACCGATTTTTTTTCTATCACCTCCATGTGGCGTGATTTCATCGGATTTCGCACGCAACACTATGTGCAGAGCCCTGATGCAATATTTTTTCGAATGGGTCACCCATAGACTTTAAAGGAGCAAAAATTGATAGGAAACAACCAAGTCAAGGTCTCCTTGTAATTACACTACTTTAAATAATGCAATAACACAATACTTTTGGAGTTAGATATGTAAATCTATAGGATTTTGGTGGTACTTATGTAAATGCCCCATAAGAAGTTGATGGAAAGAGTTTGTGCTTCATATTTGCATTGCTCTTGAAGTGAAAAGCATGGGAAACCATATTCTTTGCTTTGACTTCACTCCTATACCTAACAAGGTGCAATTACAAACACACCCCCCAAAATTTGCTATTTACAAATTACCACCCTCTTTCATTCATTTCTCAAACTCTCACTCAAATACCAAATTCATTGCAAAACCCAACACATATTTTTCATTTTTTATCAAATTATATATATATATATATATATATATATTTTCCACTTGGTGGGGTTTCACAATTTTGAGATATGGTAGAATAATAATATTCCAATTAATTATAAATGCCATGCTGTCTCTTTCCATATTTTCACTGAGAAATAAAGAAAACGTGCTTTCAAGTAATTTAACTAGGAATATTTACATTTATACCACTCAATTAATATGCATTTACATATCTGACCCCTACACTTCAATTCTTAAATTTATGCCACATTACCTACTCATGGATGGTGGTTCGTTCGTGTTTGGCTCGTTTTGACTCGAAATACTACTATTCATGTGTGCGGGTGTATTTAATGAGTAATATTTTTAAAAAACTTAATTGACGACAAGGCTTTAATGAAATATAATAAATTATAGATATTAATTAAGAAAATAGAATAAAAATTATTAAATTAGATTCAAATGATGTTTTAATATAAATAATAATTTTTAAATCTTGCCTCAATCTTTAACATCTTATGGCTACCTGATTAGGGTTGTCAAAACGACTCTTTGTTAGTGAATGACTCGTGTTATTCGGCTCGCTAAACAAACGAGTCTAACACGAACATACTTTTTGAGCTCGAAATATAAACGAGCGAACACGAGTTGAGCATGGGCTCGCTCGTGTTCGGCTCCGTTTCACCCCCAGCCTATATAACACTCAAATATTTAACACCACACTAAAAAGACTGCAATCACTATTTCTGTAAAAGTGTAATAAACCCTTTCATGCATAGATTTACAATATAATGATGTTATAAGTGTAAATATTAAATTTTAGGTGTTAGATATGTAAACGGGAAAGAATTGTGTGGTATTTATGTAAATTTATATTAGAAAAATAATGATTATCACTTAGCTGTCATAGAGCTGTCTTGTTGGTTGTATAGCACTATCATTAATTTATATAGAAAAGTAAAAAAAAATCCCTTCATAAAACTAGTATAAATATTATCATTTGGACTAATCCTATTTATTGTAATGATTAAATAATTTATGTTAGTGTGTATATATATATATATATATATATATATAGAATTTTGACCTCCAATCATTGCACTAAGGTACTCTATTTCTGATAAAGTTATTTTCAATTAAGGAATTTATATATATATATATATATATGGTATTTTGACCTCCAATCATTGAACTAAGGTAAAAGGGCACTTTTGTAATGTGGTACCGCTCACCTACCACATCTCATCTACCGCTTACCTACCTCTCACCTATCACTCTCTTGCTTCTATAAATAGAGAGGGTGTGAGGCTTGGAGAGCAAGAGAAGAGATCTTAAGTTACCATAAAAGATGAGAGAAGAGCAAAAGAGCCAGAGAGGAGGAGAGCATCTTGAGGCCTTGTATAAAGGTGTCACTTGAAAGGGAGGTCATAGAAGAAAGATGAGGGCTCATCTCTATGTATAAGCTATGTATTCTCCATTTCTTTTGCCTTAGTGAGCTATTTGATTGATTCCCTCCCGTGGACGTAGATCCAGTTGGATTGAACCACGTAAATGATCTGTGTTTGCTTGTGTTCTTTGCGTCTCATTTCTATGTCAGGAAGTACATATCACACAATAATATATATAATGAGTCGCAGTTTTTCCCCAAGGTCTCAAACTCTCTCCATAGACTTCAGATTCCCTTCATGTGAGGGGTTAAAGTCAATTTATAGTATTTTGGGTGCATTTAATGCAAAAATATCAACCATTTTGATCGGACGGTCCAGAGAGTTTCCTTGGATCATGTGATGGTTAATTGATATTTGAGTGTCTTAACGATGTTGGATTGAGTAATCTTAGTCTCATTAGATTTGTCTTGTCGAGACGCTCGATTATAGAGTAGGCTTGCTAGTGTCGACATCTGTTTGATCACATCAAAAATATTTTAAAAGTGAAGCAAGTTTTTTCATTTATTAATAAGATACTCTATTTTTTATTATTTTGTTTAATATAAATGAAATACAAAAAATTAATTTTATATATTAAAAAATACCCAAAAAATTATATTTTCCATGTAATTATAATTTTTCATTAACCCAACCACGCTCATTTGCACCGCCAATACATTTAAAATATATCACAACAAAAAAGGAAGATTTACATATATACCACTATTTTTTTATGCATTTACATATCTAACTCATTATGTTCAATTTGTACATATACGTCCCATTATCTTTATATGAAAATATGTATTTAATTTTTTTAAAAAAAATTAAAATAATGGTATTTTTTATATGATGTGAAAAATTATAGAATGTAGAATAAATATAATTTTTCGTAATTTCTTTACATTCATTCATTTTAAGTTTGATCTATTGAAATGAGTCGGCTCGCTCCGATTTTCAAGCTTGAACAGATCTAAATAACTCAGTTTGAGCCATTTCGCTTTGAATTCGAGCCTGATCAAGCTCAATTCAATTTCAAGTCGACCTGACTCGAAATATAATATAACGAGCTATGAGTCTATTTCGAGCCTCACTAATCTCAACTTGATCGACTCAAAATCGGCTCGTTTATAGCCCTACATGCACTTATCCATGAAAAGGAGCATTAAACATTTTAAGAGTTAAAATAGTAGTAATTTTGATATGATACGAAAGATTTGGGTGGTATAAATATCTATATATATA
>NW_018164675.1:1149800-1170332 GCF_001263595.1 Phalaenopsis equestris
ATATATATATATATATAAATAAAGTTTAGGTACTAGATGTCTAAATATATATAGGAGTAAGGTCGTATGAATGCATCTTTGAGACATGAATTACATTGGCTTTCTAGTTGCAATGATGACAAACATCCTACATGTAAAATAATGTTTGTTTATGCCTATATACATGACATATGACATTTTAAGCATGGCATATGTAAACATAAAATTATTCTTTGAGTAGTTTATGCAAATGATTAGTCCAAATGATAATATGTAAACCAAACATTATTTTTGTTTATTAAATATGAAACTTACATGAAAAAAAAAATGTTAGTTTTTATTTTCTCTCAGTTGTAAATATTCTCTGACTTTTCTGATCTTTCTTCACAGCCAACAGAGGTTGATATTTTTGAAGCTTTAAAGCCTATTGATTCTAACAGAGTGGTTGGTCCGGATGTCTTTACTTTTGCATTCTATATCAGATCTTGGGATATGTTGAAGACTCGTTTGGTGAATGTTATTCAATAGTTATGTCATGGGCTTCTTCCTCGTAAATATTTCGGGTGCTCTACTATTACTCTTATTACTAAGGAAAGGTTTAATCATAAATGTGATGATTTTAGACCCATCAATTTAACGACTGTGATTTCTAAAGTCATCAGCAAGATAATTGTTAATATACTTAAGCTTGTGTTGGATGGTTTAATATCTCGTCAGAAAATAGCTTTTATATCTGGTAGAAGTATGATTGAGAACGTTTTGATAGCACGAGAACTTATCATGAACATTGATAAACAGTGTAGAGGTGGTAATGGTGATATTAAATTGGACTTAAGGAAGGCTTATGATAGTATAATATGGGATCTTATTATCAAGGTACTTCATCAGAGAAGCTTTAATGGGGATTTCTGCAATATTGTCTTGATGCTTTTAGATAACCATTATTATTCTATGCTGATTAATGGGAAGTATTATGGGCATTTCAAATTCAGAAGGGGTTTAAGGCAAGGTGATCCTTTATCACTAACTTTATTTATTGTTGCTATGGACTATCTTTCCAAAAAGTTCAATAACTATATGGAGGCTTATAATGGTGGGAGATATAAAGCTAAAGGTGGGGAATTTATTTCTCATTTAGCTTATACTGAAGAAAAATCTTCATTTTGCTGATGTGATGCATAAGATGAATAGCCGTATTTTGAGCGGGGAAAATTCATTTCTTTCTTTTGGTGGAAGAATTACTCGTCTACAAAATGTCTTGACATCTCTTCCTCTTTATGTTTTACAAGTCACTAAGATGACTAAGAGCATGCAAGTTAAATTGGGCAAGTGTTTTACAAAGTGTCTTGACCCTTGAAGGCCCATTGTGTGTTGTTTTATCAGGATATGATGGCTAGCAATTTTACAATTTCAGATTTTTGGAATCATGGCAGTTGGGATAAGGGAAAACTTAGGAAATCAGGTTTTGAATAAGGAGATGGTGGATTAAGTGGTTAGAATTCCTTTTGATACAAGTAAGAAGGATGTGCTTAAATGTAAATTTGTGGGTAGACATTCAGTTACCAAAAGTATTGTTTATTGCTAAAGGGTTATATTATTGTCATAATCAGCAAAATGGGAATCTCATATGGAATAGGTTCTTAAAGCATTCTTAGTTGATTTTGACATGGAGGATGAAATTTTCGTTTTTTTTCCTATGGATGATATACTGAGACTTAAGGGGCTTAAAATGGCTTCTATTTGTCTTCCATGCAAACAGTATGAGGAAATATTTGTGCATACTTTCTTTTCTTGCAAGTACTCTTTAGTTATATGGAATAAGAGGTGTGCTCAGCCAATGTTCAGCTTGCTAGGAAGGAGATTCTTACTCTTTAGTTATATGGAATAAGAGGTGTGCTCAGTTTGGGAATTTTTTACCTATACATGGGTATATCTCTCTCAGCCAATGTTCAGCTTGCTAGGAAGGAGATTCTTCTTTGAATAAATTGATGAACTCTATTCCTTATGCATGCTGTTAGTTTCTTTTGATGGAGATGAACCAACTAAAGCATGAGGAAGATGCTAATCCTGCTGCTAGAATAGTTATAAGTATTAATGCTTTCATTTTCAAAATCCAGAAGTTTATTTGTTCTGATAGTTCTTTATGAAATGCTGATGGAATGGATAATAGAGATGTTGGAAAGAGAAATAATTGTAAGCTGGTTGTTTGGAACATGCCAGAAAAGCCATTTTTTAAAGTAAATATTGATGGCAGTTTTAAATTGGGGACTGTTGGAGTTGGGAGGTATTTGTAGAAATTGGTTCAGTGAAGTTCTGTTTGATCTTTATGCGCCCTGTGAAGTTATTTCTACTGGTTTTTCTGAATTAATTACAGTGTATTTTTGTTTATGGATTGCTAAGAGGCTTCGGGTATGGAACTTATGCATCGAAATGGAATCTTTGCAATCATTTCAAGTTTGTTTGGGGCTAACTACACCTTTATGATATACTGGAATTCTGTGGGGGAAGATTATGAGTATTTTGACACTGTTTAATATTAGATGGTGTTTCAACTATAGAGGCGAATAAACCGGCTGATTTCCTTGCTAAATCCGGAGCTTTAAGAAATAATGTTTGTGTCAGCAATCAGTTTGGTGATGATCTTAGAAAGTTTCTCAGGTGATATGCTTGGATTACCATATTCCCTCTGGAGTTCTCCAATATGTATGTGTGTGCGTGCGAGCGAGAGCGTGCGTGTGTGTGTGCCAGTGTGTACGAACTGCTTTGAATTTCATTTTAATTATGAAATGAAACTGTTAGATAATTTTTCTCTGTCTGACCAACAGTTCTTGTCTTAGTAATTCCAAGCTCCCGGGTCGCTCCAAGACAATATAAGAGTTGGATGTTATGCATACATCTTCGATACATGAATTACTTTGGCTCTCTAGTTGCTATGATGACAACTTAAATGTAGATTGATATTTGTTCATGACTATACTTGACATATGATACTTTAAGCATGACATATATAACATAAAATATTCTTCAACTAAGTTCATGCAAATGAAATATTTTCCAAAGAAAAATAGGAGCATAGAAAATGATGACAACAGCTTTATTCACTATAAACTATATATATTAAATTTTCAGAACAAATGATTAGTCCAAATAATAATATGTAAACCTAACATATCATTTTTCTATGTTAACTTTGGTTTATGCAGTCATTGCTGAATGGAAAACTCAAAAGTCTGAGCTTTGGAACTTACATGAAGAGAAAAAATCAGGCTTTTATATAATCAGTATGGAAAATTTTTAGTCAACTTTATATGGTCAAGAGTAGTCCTGAGACCATACTTGATCACTGCCTCATTTCCGTCACGAAAACCATCTCCATATACAGGAGAAGAATCTGCTTCGATTTGTCGTTTGAAGAATTCTCCGAGCTTTCTCTCGGATTGCGATCTTGAGCTCTTTTTGGACGAGGAAGTTGACGACGAAGAAGAAGCAAAATCGCTCCCAGAGCCAGACATGATTTCAGATTCAATCCACATGTGAGCTAGACCCTGACAAATGCCTTCTTCCACTTCTGGACTGAGGCCTCCATAGCCTATTGGTTATCGCCAAAAAAAACAAGAGGGGCAATTCTATGAATAATAATTTGAAATTTGACTTTATCTGTCTTATGAGAAAGTATTACGTCCACTAATGTTGTATATCGCATCATGTCATGCGTTCGACAGAGTGGCGCGATTCACGCCAGCGTTAGCATGCCCGGATGTAATACTTTCTCTTGTCTTACCACACAATTTTCAAGTGCTCGCCAGTCTTACAATATTCGCCCCATCTCTTTTTTACTTTTGTCAAATTTTCAATGATCCGATCATGACAAACGCAAATACGCAGCTCTGATGGTTCATTTTTTCTTCTACAATTTTGTTGTGAATAGGCAGTTTTGAAGGTTGAGTGTAATTTCACCAAAAATTTTTCAATGGATCAAAATGTCCAACCACTTTCTTCACAAACATAAATATTTTAATTAACATGGGTAGATAGATAAGAAAATGCACCTTGAAGTCGTAGCCATGCATGCATCATTTCATGCGCAAGAATAGACCCTGTCAGTAATCTGTAAGAAAAGATTGTCCAAATCAGAACATCATAAGCAATCAAATAAGCGGATTTTTTGAGCAACCAAATAAACGGAATTTTTTTGCAAGATTTACATACATACCCCTCAATTCTTATGTGTTTACATACCCAACACCTAAAGCTTAATTTTTTTACATTCAATCCACCTTATATATATATATATATATATGCATGAAAAGATGTATTCCACTTTATGAAGCAACCAAATAAACGGATTTTTTTTTGCAAAATTTACATACATACCCCTCAATTCTTAAACTTAAATTTTTTACATTCAATCCACCTTATATATATGCATGAAAAGATGTATTCCACTTTATGTGCATAAATCTAAAAAAATAAAGTTTTTAGTGCTAGATATGAAAAAAGATAGGGATTGGGTGGTATGTATGTAAAATTGTAAATCATTATTAGCTTGGAACTTCATAAAATTAAATTTCAAAGGAGTGTGTGTACCTTGGTAAACCATAGAGAATGAGAATTGCTGTTACTTCACACTGTCTGGTAAGCCTATATGGTTCTGTAATCATCTCAACCACTTCAGATTCTGACCCAAACCTTGGCCGCCGCAGTATCTAGAGATTAAATCCGTGAATGAAAACAACAAACATATTTCTAAAGCCTCGTTTGAGAAAGCAGTGAAGTTCTGTTCAACTGCAGTAAATGGCGACTCACAGAGTTTCCCGAAGTTGTTTCAACAGAATAATAATTTTTCATGGTTTTAGATCACATATGTCGATGTCTATTCTCCGGACACGACTTTTAAGGGAACTTCAATGAACGGCAAAACTATTTCAAATGAGCACTGAGTGGCTCTTTTGATAGTGTCAGTTGGGGATCAATTTTATCTTAGGAAATTTACATATACACACATGATTCTGATGTATTTTCATATGTAATATCCAAAGTTTGATATTTACACCTCAGTGTTATCACATATGCAAAAAAAGTGCATTTCACTTTCAAAAGGTAGCGATGGTGGAAGTTTTTATGTGATGTTAAGGAATTGAGTTGTATGCATGTAAATATGAATGTTTAGGTGTTAGATGTGTAAATACATATGAATTGCGTGGTATTTTTAAAAACACTCAAAAATAAATTTTAATTGATCCCACACGGCCCCTAAGAGTTTTGTTAAGTGAAATGCCATATTAATGAAATTTATTTGGGGCATTTGAATGCATATGACCCAATTCTTATATATTAACATATCTATCTCCTAAAATCTTCTTTTTACATTCATACCGCCCAAATCTTTCATACCACATAAAAAATACCACCATTTAACTTTTAAAAAGTGAAATACACATTTTTCACACATAAGAAAGGTGGCATAAATGCAAAAATCGAAGTTTAGGTGTTAGACATGTAAATACATAAGATATGAGTGGTATGCATGCAAATATTCCAACTTCTTCTTTTTTTTTATTTACAAAAACAATACAATACAGGACAGATAAATTTCATAAATGTTGATAAAATTGCATTTCAAGAGCAGTAAACCAAACTGAATGGGCGCTGAATAAAAAGAACTTACTGTGCTGACAACTTGCTCTTCTGATAGGCAAAGACCTCTAGTTTCAGGAAGGTGATGGTGTCCCTGAAAACAATTATTCCAGTGTTTAGGGAGTTATTATGAAAGAAAAGAGAGGCATTTACATAAATACCAACCCAATTTCAATGTATTTAGATATCTAACACCTAACTTTACTTTTTATGTTTATACCACCCAAATCTTTCATATTACATAAACAATGCGACTGTTTCAAACTTTAAAAAGTGAAGTGCACCTTTTCATGCATAAGTAGGCAGCATATATATATAAATTGAAATTTTAATGTTAGATATGTAAATATATAAGAATTAAGTGGTAATGCATGTATGTAAATCTTCAAAAAAAAAATAAAATCATAAGAGTTTCATACTTGTTTTTCTCCTTCCATGGCTTCATTCAGGGCTTGTCTCTCAACCAAAAGCAATGGAATCTCCTGATCTACTTTCATGTTTAAACCTACGAAAAATTCCCGAATATCGAGATAGAGAGGTTGGCACTCATGTGTATCCATTACTGCAGAATTCAAACATTCGAGACACAGCTTCCGCCCATCGTCCAACGTAACATATTTCGTGTCTCTAACCTGATCTCATTATTCAAAAAAAAAGAATAAAGGAGATAGCGAGAAAGAGATTAGAAAGAACAAGAGTAGGCATAAAAAAATGAAAGGTTAGTTGCGATTGCACAATCCCTGGCTATTTACATGGGATCATTTTAGTTCCATAGTCTATAAAAGTGTTAAATTAGGCCCCATACTCTTTATAATGAAGCACAAATAATACTCCATGCAGACTTTCAGTTAATTTTAAGAGTTTGGGGGCTATTAAAAAAAGTCTGGGGACTAAATGGGCACTTTATAGATTTTGGGACTAATATGAACTCCTGACAAATTGTTTGATTGAGAAACAAGTTGTCGGCTTTTAAAACATTGAGATGGCTTATGCAGAAAGCTGACCTCCATTCTTTCGCAACTGCAGCATCTCGGAGTGCCATCGCGCTCATGTGAAGGACAATACTTTTGCATCCAAAATGGATGCGCTAGGTACTCGATGCGCCCATTCATATTAGGTGGAATCTACATAAAAGAAGATGTAAATTTTATGAAATAAACAAACTTGCAAGAATGAGTTTATCATCAATGTAATGTATGAACATATCAAACTTTAGGGGTTAGATATGTAATGCTCAATAATTGTGTGGTATGTATGTAAATTTTCCTTATTCTTTCTCTTTTAGTCCCCTACCTCTTGACCAACAATAGCCCATGCATTACATACAATGGTTTTTAACAAGTTTTATTATATAATTTTCATCCTTCATTCTCGTGATAAAGAACAATTAAAGTAATTTATCATTCCTAGTCAGTCTACTCATGTTTCACCCCCACATACACGAAGAAATATTACGCGAGGACAGGTTAGGTTAAAATAAGTGCGGATTCGGTAATATTGTGGTGATATTCATCACAATGCTTCCACAATACCACCAATTCTTATGCACATTATCCACACGCAATATTTCCTCCACATACACAAATCCATCATAATCAACCCTAAGACATGTGCTACATGCCTATATCTCACAGCCTACATATCTGACATCTAAACATTCATAATTAGGTTCATATTTAGGTGCATAACAGTCAAATCTTTAACATCATATAAAAAATACCACAAAAACTACCTATTTAAAAGTAAAAATACATCTTTTCTCATGACATCGAGGTGTTAAGATATGTAACTACCTAAAAATTGTGTGGGAATAAAAGAGATAGCGAGTAAGAGATTCGAAATAACAAGAGTAGGCATAAAGGAATGAAAGGTTAGTTGCGATTGCACAGTCCCTGGCTATTTACATGGGATCATTTTAGTGCCATAGTCTATATAAGTGTTAAATTAGGCCCCATACTCTTTATAATGAAACGCAAATAATACTCCATGCAGACTTTCAGCTAATTTTAAGAGTTTGGGGGCTATTAAAAAAAGTATGGGGACTAAATGGGCATTTTATAGATTTTGGGACTAAAATGATCTCCTGACAAATTTTTTGATTGAGAAACAAGTTGTCGGCTTTTAAAACATTGAGATGGCTTATGCAGAATGCTGACCTCCATTCTTTCGCAACTGCAGCATCTCGGAGTGCCATCGCGCTCGTGTGAAGGACAATACTTTTGCATCCAAAATGGATGCGCTAGGTACTCGATGCGCCCGTTCATATTAGGTGGAATCTACATAAAAGATGTAAATTTTATGAAATAAACAAACTTGCAAGAATGAGTTCATCATCAATGTAATGTATGAACATATCAAACTTTAGGGGTTGGATATGTAAATGCTCAATAATTGTGTGGTATGTATGTAAATTTTCCTTATTCTTTCTCTTTTAGTCCCCTACCTCTTGACCAACAATAGCCCATGCATTACATACAATGGTTTTTAACAAGTTTTATTATATAATTTTCATCCTTCATTCTTGTAATAAAGAACAATTAAAGTAATTTCTCATTCCTAGTTAGTCTACTCATGTTTCACCCCCACATACACAAAGAAATATTACGCGAGGACAGGTTAGGTTCGGATAAGTGCGGATTCGGTAGTATTGTGGTGATATTCATCACAATGCTACCACAATACCACCAATTCGTATGCACGTTATCCACACGCAATATTTCCTCCACATACACAAATCCATCATAATCAACCCTAAGACATGTGCTACATGCCTATATCTCACAGCCTACATATCTGACATCTAAACATTCATAATTAGGTTCATAACACTCAAATCTTTAACATCACATAAAAAATACCACCAAAACTACCTATGTAAAAGTGAAAATACATCTTTTCTCATGACACCGAGGTGTTATAACGGTAAATATCAAATTTTGGGGTGTTAAGATATGTAACTACCTAAAAATTGTGTGGTATGTATGTAAATTTTCCATTTTTGTTAATGTATGTTATGTTTGCGTATAGTCTGAGAAAGTAGGGACAGTAGAGATTAAAGTAGCAGAATTGCATTCATATGATTTCTGCATGTAATGGCTTGGTAAGGTGCGGTGTATTTATAGCCAAGGAAAATGATCTTAAATATTTTTAAAAACTTGTTGAAAAAAACTCACCAAACAAGATATAAATCTCAAATATTTTGAAAATCTTGTTGAAATAAAAAAGGAAGATTTACAGACATACCACTCAATTCTTATGTATTTATACATCTAACACAAACTTTAATTTTTACACATATGGCATCTTACCTATACAATAAAAGGTGTGTTTTACCATTTTCTTAAGTCAATATAGTGGAATATTTTTATGCAAAATAAAAGATTAAGGCGGTATAAAAGTAAAAAAACAAATTTTAGGTGTTAGATATGTGCATACATAAGAATTTGGTGGAATGTATGTAAATGTTAAAAACAACAACAACAACAACAAGCTTTTATCCCATTACGTGGGGTCGGCTACATGAATCCTTTTTCTCCATTTTATCCTATTAAATGTCATATTTTCATTTAATTCTAATAAATTGAGATCATTTTTTTACACAACATGCCCAAGTTTTTTTAGGTCCACCTCTACCTTTCTTAACATAAGTCGAATCTAAACATCTATTCTCATAACCAGATCATCAGATGGTCGATGTTTTATGTGACCAAACCATCTAAAACAACTCTGTATAATCTTGTCTTTCACTAGAGCTACGCCCACATTTTGTCTCTAAGTGTTTAGCCACTCATTCACCTAAGCATTCTCATCTCAGCAACAATTAATTTAGTTTTAAGCTTCCCTTTTATAAGCCAATATTTAGATTTATGTTATATCATGATTTTTCGACAAAAAATTTTGCACTAGTTGTTGTGTCACATGTGCATGTAAATGTCCCCCCTAAAAAAACAACAGGGAACGTTGCATCTTTTTATGTTTTTTTTTTTCCTTTTTAATGAATAAAAGGAAGTTGAGTGCGTTGAAAACTTACAAATTGTCTACAAACATCACATTTTGGGTGATACAGATCCCGGTAGCAAGACTTGTGATAGGGGTAATCTCCATGCATAGAGAACTGCATAAAAAATCTCCATGAAATAAAATGAAAGTTCTTGAAGAAATTCTATTATTGCAATTTTTAAATTTTTACCTCATAATCAGTTATTGGTTGATCACAAGCATAACATCGAAAACAATCCGGGTGCCAAACGGCATCCATACAGCTGAGGAATCGTCCGTAACTAATTTCATTTTGGCACCCAGCACAAACCCTACACCAAATAATGTCAGTTCATGCCCAAAACAACAATGAGAAATTTATATACATATCACATGATGCTTATATATTTACATATATAACATATAAAGTTTCATATTTACACTTTTAACACTCGGTATCAAAAACCTATGCATGACAGTGTGTTTCACTTTTAAAAAGATAGTGATGGTGATATTTTTTGTGTGATGTTAAATATTTGTGTGGCATGCATGTAAATACGATTATTTCGGTGTAGATATGCAAATACATAAGAATTGTGCGGTATGTACTATGATCACAGGCAAAAACTGGAAATTTCATATGTAAGAAATTGCTCTCCAAACAACACCTGGACTGCGTGGGGAAGAAGAAAGATGGTGGCTGATAGATGGGCCCATTTCGACGAGGAGGTGATTCTATGTTTTGCCGAGGAGGTGATTCGATAGTTTGTCGAGGAGGAGATTCGATATTTTGTCGGGGAGGTGATTCGATATTTTCTGGTGAAGGAGATTCTATACTTTTTCGAGGGGGCGAGTCTATACTTTGTCGCGGAGGTGATTCGGCATTTAAGCTTTCTTGCAAAGCCCTAGCGAGCTGTTCATCTTCGTCAACATTAAATTCAATTTCTACAAAATCATGAAGAAGATCAACATATGAGAAAGTAAATAAAATATAGCCTAAAAGGTTGGTTTTGATGAAATATCAAGTAACACAAAAGAGCAAACATAATAGAAATTTGCAACAAGTTGATGGTGAAAATTGTTTATGAATATAAAGACATTGAAAAAGAGTGACGATATATGTAGAGAACATGCATAATAAGCTTCTACAAGCAAATTAAGCATTAATAAAACAATTATAGTAAATAAAAAAGTACTATTCTCTAAAAGGGAATAGTTTGCATCTATCATTTATAATGTCATAATGCGATATGAGAACAATTTATAGGATAGCATGACCTAAGATATGACATAATATCCCCTAACATTTATTTAAAAGACGAAAATAGATCTAATTCAAAGTACTAAAGAGAAACACATTCAAAACAAAAAATAGACAACTAATATTAGAAAGAGTAAATAAGAAAAAGTTTTAAAAGGGATTGTGGGAATAGAATCTACTTAAAATAACATAATAAAAAAAAGATTCAAGTGATTTGGGCATATATAATAGAGAGCAGAAGATGCAACGATACCATAGGTATAAAAGTAATATAAAAGGATTACTAAGGCAAGAGTGACATCAAAGTTAAAATGGATGGAAGTAGAAAAAAATTGCCCATAAATATATTTAATATTATAAGCAATAAAACAACAATGACAATAAGTCTTTATCTCACTAAGTGGTGTCGGCTACATGAATCCTTTTTCTACATTGTGTCCTATTGAGTGTCATATTTTCATTTAAATCTAATATATTAAGATCATTTTTATACAACCTGCCCAAGTCTGTTTAGGACTACCTCTGCTTGTCTTAACCTAAGTCGAATCTAAAACATCTACTCTCCTAACTGGATCATCAGATGGTCAACGTTTAACGTAACTAAACCATCTAAGACGGCTCTTTCTAAACTTGTCTGCCACTAGAGCTACACCAACCCTATCACAGATATAATCATTTCACATTTTGTCTCTAAGTGTCAAGCCACTCATCCACCTAAGTATTCTCATCTCAACAACACTTAACTTTGTTTTATGTTTCTCTTTTAAAAGCCAACATTTTGTGTCATAGAGCATTGCAGGTCTCACCACCGTCTTATAAAATTTTCCTTTCAATATAAGTGGTACTTTTCTATCACATAATCGGACCAATGCATTCCTCCACTTCAACCAACTAGCTTGAATTCCACTAATAACATCCCAATCTATATCACCATCACAAATAATATAAGCAATACTCAACAAAAGTGAACAAAGAATTCAAATTCAAAAAGTTAACAACAAATATTTGAGATATGGCTAATGATGGTGATCTAAAGAACAATGTGTAAATAATTTCTTTTTTCAGCTGAATTGGAATGAAAATGAATTATGATGTAAACTTCTTCAATATTACTTCAAGCTAAACCAAAAACAAAAAGGCTTCGCGTAAAAACTTCAAGTTTTTATCAAACCAAAATGAACTCTTATAATCAAGTTGACTAGAATGAATATGAAGCCAAGATACCAATTAAAAAATGGATCAAAGAGGAATAAAGCATAAATAGTGAAGTTCAGTAAAAATAATAGTAGACAAAACACTGACCAGAAGCATTTGCCTTTTTCTGCTCTTCCTCTAAAAGGGAAAGTGCAATAGCATGATCCAAATCTTCACTTTCATATCCTGAGAACGGCTACTAAAAAATTCATTCAAAAGAAATTAGCTTATAAACAAGAAGCAATAGAAAGTGAGACTCCTGAACCTCCATTTCACAAAATAGAAGTTAAGAATAAAAGCTCCAAAATATGGACAGGATAGCAAAAGCAACATAAATTTAAATTTTAGCATATTTAACACAAATTCTCATCAATTTTTTTATTACAAATACATCCTTGTACTCTTGATTAGTGCTAGAAACTTAGGAAATAAGCAAAAGGCCTTGAATGACCAGAAAACATATAATGATTGAGAAATTGAATAGCCCAAATCAATCCAGCATGTTTTGAATGACTTTAAAGAGAAGCTAACTATTGCACCTATCCTAGAATAACCATATTTTAATAAGTTTTTTGAGATTTGGCAATGCATCAAGTGCAGAAATTAGAGGCATTTTAAGTAAGGACGGATATCCAACTGCTTATTTTAATGAAAATTAAATAAGGCAAAACAAAATTATCCTAATCATAATAATATATTTTATGTCATTGTACAATCATTTTAAAATTAGTGGCAATACTTATTCCTTGGGGAATTTATATTATATCACTTCCAAAAGTGACTAGGAAATATGAAATGCCAAAATACATTTGTGTTAAAATTTCAGGATGAAATTGAGAATAAACCTATTGTTAACATAATTAGGGTTGTAAATATCTTACACAACATGCATGCTAAAGCAATTGATTTTGATCATATTTAAAAAGAATATATTGATTCTCATACATCTTGTGAAATTTTCGATTTTGATGACTTTTAGATTACTTTTTGGAATAAAAAGCATATTTTTCAATCTTTGCTTAAATTAAAAGTTGGGAATATGTAAATTATAGTTAATTGTGTTTTTTTGGGTTTAAATCTTGGACCCTTGTAAATTATAATTAATTGTGTTTTTTTGGGTTTAAATCTTGGACCCTAAAATGTCATACATTAATAGAATATCATATTTTGAATTTGTATAGAGCCAAGAAGAAAAAAAGCCCCAACTTATGAGTGCTCATTTCACAATTTCACGATCATGAGGGGAGTATTGTAAAGTAGATTGTCAATATGTCCATGTAGCATTGAAATTATTTCGACTAACTAATAACAACACAATATTAGCAAAATATTCCTACATAATTCAATAACTTAAGAAATGCTGACTAAATTTTCATTTATAACTTCCTTTTGTGATAATTCCAATAAGACAAAAACCAAGTTCTATGACAAACAAAATAACTAAGTCAATATGACTGCCAAGGTATATGACTCCTGCAAGTGGTAGGTCTTCTCTTTATGCTCTTAATAGAAAGATCTAAGAGGCGATTTGGTTGGACTTCTCCATTTCATAAAGAAAATTACCATTTAGTTGGAAAAGGAATATATGAAATAGTTCTGAAAGCAGATTTTTCCAAACAATTTAATCTCACAATCATATAATGCAAAATGTTATTCTTGCATAGGAAAATAAGTGATATCAATATGATTGCCCCTATAATATTGAAGGATTTGAGGTTCTCATAAACACAAGTATCACAGTTTAGATGGACAAAGAGAACATGAAAAGTGATGAAAGATTTCAATATTTGCAAAAAAAAAAAAGGAGAAGGTGAGTCATTATTGGACAACGTAAGTACCAAAGAATTTGAGGTTTCATTCCAAGCCCCGCCATCATTTGATCTTCCACGGTATCGCCCGTGTGAAATTTTATGGCTTGAACCTTTAAAAATCTTGCTCAACCAACCCATTCTATGAGATTATTATCACATAGAAATGGAAAATATCCTGCAGAGCAATATGCAAGACCGACGTAGAAATGAATTAGAATTTTCTAGGCAGCAAAGACAACAGATTTTTTAAGCGGATATCGACAGATAAAAGATACAGCAAAGTTCAAAATTAAGTTTGCTAGTTTGATGCTTTAAATTGTGTACATCATGGTTATAAATGAAAAACTAAAGTTAAAATAAAGAATATTATTGAAGGGAAAATCAATATACTTAAAATGTTAAGGCCATGTTTATGCTTAGTTCTCTTAAGTAGTTGTCGACCTATGTATATGTACACAAGACAACAAAGATCAAAATCCAATCAAAATTGAAGTTAATGACTATCGTTGAATACAACAGCATTGCATGAAATAAATAGAAAGCTTCGATGGAAATAAAATAGAACATTTTGCATCACCAAATAGTCGCACGACAAGAGCAATGAACTACAAATGTGAGATCATGCCAATGCACAAGATCATCACCATTTCGTAAAACAGATAGCACGAACATGCCCGAAAAATCGAAATTAGCCAAGAAGGACATCCATATTGTATTATCGACCACACAAAAATTGCTCACATGCAAGATGATGACATGAAATTTAAGTCGAACGATAAATTTGCAAAGAGAAAAAAATAGATTAACATTAAATTAAATTGAAATTAAGTCACATTAAATTAAAAATTAGTTTATATATATATATATATATATATATAAAAAAATTTTTAATTTTATGAGACTTAATTTCAATTTTAAAGTTTTATCATTGGATTTCCATTAAAATTCCAAAATTTTTGCTCCTCATACCTATCTATCCAATATACCGCATGAAATCACGACACAGTTCTACAAGAAAGAGAATTTCCTCTTATAAATCCCCAACTCATCCCTAACTCTCGCATGAATCAACTCACACACCCTCTATCTCTCAGTTGTTACACACGAGCATTGCTTTCCTGCTTAATTCTCACCCTCTCAATCACTCCCTCGAAACCACTTTCTAGTTGCTTCACCGCCTCTGCCCCACCAACTTCAACTTGTCATCATCTCCTTCTCTTTGTCCCTTCATCACTCACCACAATAGCACTAAACCAACCTCTCGATCATCTCCAACAAGCTCTAAACAACCAGCAATCTACATCTCCCTAGCTTCTCCTACCACCAACCCCACTATCCAAAAAACCTACACAAACTAATCATCCCCTAACATCTACACAAACCAGAATCCTCCAGCTACAAAGTTGTCGCTCTCTACCAAGCGCAACTTCAAATGCTGATGAAATCATCAGCTCCGACAAACACAAATAAATACCTCTCAAAAAGTCCTCATTCACTCTATCTACTTAAATCCACTTCAATCTCACTTTTTCTTTTTTTGCCTCTCTTTTAATAACAAATTTTCTTTCTCTTTATAACCACTTTCAAAGTTTTTCTCTCTTTCATAAACATATATAAGATTAAAAAGGACAAAAGAAGAATAAAAAGAAATTAAAGAAAATAATAAAAAACAAGCTCTTTCAATCTTGCCGCAAGTTTTTTTCTTTTTTGCATCTCACTGAAATAACCATGGACTCCTCAACATTTGAAAGATAGAGCCGTAAAAAAAGCAAAAAATAAATTAATTAAATACATGTGCATTATTCCAATACGGCGAGGAAAAAAATTGTAATTGTGCCATTGTTCCCACACAATGAGAAAATTATGTGCTTTGTGTATTTTATCGTGTAGATGATGAACGCCTATGCACGTTTTTAAGTGATCTGCTTAAAGGCAAAACATCCCAGCCATCCATCCTCCACAATTCTTTATTAAAAGTCACAAATTTAAATTTAATCTAAGTTCAAAAAAACAAAATATTATGTCATGTGTATCTCTATGAACACTGTCAAAAATTTTATTCTAGTGAAAATATAACATGTATCATTGACCGAGTAATTTTATCAAAAAATAGTACCAAAAAATATATATTTATGATTGGTCAATCGAGTGGCTCATTTACACTATTAAATTGTAGTTACAATCAGAGCCCATAATTTCCCTGATGGCCTAACTCTCTTGCGTGTAAAATATAAAGTAAACTTAATATGGCATACAACTCCTTGTTTGTTATGGTTGACTTAGAATTATTCATTTAGGCATGCACCTATCTTAGATATATAAAATCTAAGTTAAAGAAAATAATTTTATCAATATCAAATAAAAAATTGCTACCATTATACTCTACTCTTAGCACTTTGAGTGTACCAACTAGCTTTAGTGAAATGTTCCATCTCACTATTCAGATGGGTAATGAATAAAAGAAACTTGCACTTACGAGAAATTTGAAACCTAGAACCAAATCAAAGAGCTCTCACAAAATAAGAGAGAAATCTATGAGTAGTGCATCATCAAAAATCTAATCTACTTTCTAAAAATTTTTACTTAAGCTCACAAACTCTCTCAAAGAGAGCCAGACATGAATTTTTGGAGCCCACAATAATTTGCAATGTTTAGTACTCAGACTGAAATATGGATAATAAAAATTTCTAAAGAGTGTCTAAAATTGTTGCATTACTGCAAGTAATAGTTATTTTCATTGTTTTCTTCTTATAAAAAAAGTTACATTCCTTTCCAATGAACAAGTAATTTAACCATTTTAACATGCCCTTTTCTTTATCATCAAACTTGGAACATACTTAGTCAGCATACTAACATCTGTCAGTTCTTCTAATGAAAAAAAGGCAATAGTCATTACCAACTACATTGAGTAAGCCTTTATGCTAAATATGCGCAAAATCGATTCAGACTATGGGTGTAAAAACGAAGCAAGGATAAGTATAACAATATTCAAGCTTAGAGCTTACTTTGTTAGGGATAAACCAAACTAAGCTTAGCAAAGGTTTCAAAAATTTATCAAAAGCTTGATTTAATTATATCCTACCAAAATTGAGCTAAAAGCCTTTGAAAGTAAATCATAGTTAAAGACAAACAAAAACATGCAAATAAATCATTTAAGAAAAATAATCGATTGAATTGAGAAGACTTATTGAAGCACTTATACAAATTCTACGCTTATGTAAATAAAATGACAAAATTATTATCAAGTATTTATCTTTCTTAAAGGATAGAAATATTTCCTAAATATTTACAGGTGGTAATAAATACCACTCAATTCCTACATTTTTACATATAACTTTACTTTTTCTACATTCATATCACAAAAATCTTTCTTATCACATTAAAAATGCAACTCTTTTAACTTTTTCACCATGAAATACATCTTCTCAAGCATAGGAAAGGCGGCGCATAAGAAAAAATTGAAGTTTATATGTTAGATATGTAAATAAATAAGAATTAAGTGGCTTATATGTAAATCCTCCTAGTAACTAAGATTGGAAATAACAAATCATGGGACAAAGATGAAAAATGATATATTTGTTAAGTTTACAGCTTTTCTAAAACTCCTAATTACAAATCACCACACCAGTGACACCACCACTGTCATTAAACATGCACACATTGAAACAATATTCAATCAATCTTACATTAAATTTTCTGAATAGGAGAAAAGCAAAACAAAAAAACAAAAAAGACACCATTTAAGACACAAATCAACAAGAAATTTCATCAATCAAAATAAGATATTTAGAAAAAAAAAAAAGTATAACTTCCATTAACACATACAAATATAGTTAATGTGATTTTAGATGCAAGTGAAATCAAAATATGGAAAGAAAATCAAAAGATCATTTTTTAGACCTAATTTAATGATGTGTAACAATAGTTTGCAACTCAGAGACACTCCTTGAAATGCAAATATGACTAATAAACTATAATAAAAAAAAATCAGTCATGAAAATATTTGTTTAACATGACTGAAACTATATAAAAACAATCATCACAGCCTCAGCAAGAAAATCATAGAGAAAGTAGAATTAACAGAAACTTAATTCTCAAAAGCCCCAAAAAAAAATTTTCAAAAGCAATTCAATCTGTTCTTTCTCAGAGCATCATCATAATCATGATCCATAAATCGTCAATTTGCAAAGATTTTATCTAAAATTAATCCGCTGTTGAATATGTGGGCTAAGATTTTGATCAATAAACAGAAAATCCAACACCCAAAACCTAGTAAAAAAACCCCCAATAAGACTCAACAAACCTGCTCTCATCCCAATTCCCAATTCGTAAACAAGAACAGCAAACAAACAATTTCCAAAACCTAAAATCCAACATGACTTCAATTACGATAACAAAAGCCATGAAAGTAAGCGATGCTCTGCAAATAATCCAGCAGCAAAGAAGTCAAAGAGAAGCCATGCCTTTTGGGTTTTTCTACTCTTGATTGCTCCTCATTTCGTCGCCATGTTTGTCGCAATCCCAACAAATAATCCAGCAGCAAAGAAGTCAAAGAGAAGACATGCCTTTTGGGTTTTTCTACACTCGATTACTCCTCATTTCGTCGCCATGTTTGTCGCAATCCCAAAAGAACTCCGGTAAAGCATAAAGCCGGGGAGATTCATGACATTTTGGATTTATAGGTGCGGGGTCCTTTTCAGCTGAATTGTTGCTATTTCCACGCAGGTCCTTCAGACCTCTTCCCACTGCAAATAACCCAAAATGCACCTTTTGGGAAGAAGAAGAAGGAAGAATAAGAAGAAAGAGGAGGAGGAAAGGAAATGTAAAGCTTTGACCTTTTTCTGTGATTAGTATTCATGAACACTATTTTAAAGGAGAGATTTTTTTCCCACATGGCAGTAAGGGGGGAGTCAAAAGAGGAAGAGGAAGGTAATCAATTAAATTACATTTAGTTTTTTAAAAAATTAAATTAATGGATTTTATAAATTATGAATAATTATATGACAAAAAGATTGATATAGATATTATTTATTCTGCATATCAAATTAAACAATTTTTAATATTTAATATTTTTAATATATACTATTTTAGTTAAAAATAATTAAATATATTGAATTAAATTTGTAGAATAAAAAAGATCATTTTTTAGGGGATGGAAACAGATTACATTTATATCGTTTTAAAATCAAATTAAATTCAATCCAAATAGCATAGCACAATAAAGAACATATCATGGTCTGAATATGTACCATTAAAACTATAACGTGAAATTAAAGACCTTTTACATAAATACCGCAATCTTAATTTACTTCAATATTTTTTTTGAGGATTTTGCCCAGACCATATTCGATCCATAACGATTTGTATAAGGATTAATCGAATCATATTGTTGCTCTCATCTTTGGTGAGTTATACATTCCTCTCTAATGCCTAAGATCTAGTCATAGGACTTCTCTACAGACTCTCTTAGGGGACTAATATCGGGACTCACACCAATTAGAAATTCAAGCTGCCTCTTGACTCATTGTAGTCTCATATGTGTGGTTTCAAATCCCCGACACTTAGTTGAGTCGATTGAGTCCAACATATCGAAACTCAAGTAGTGTTCCTATGAGGATTAAAGAAGCCCTGTGAGACCTTTTGAACTTAAAAATTTAAATTTTTGAAACATAACAATTCACATCACACCCACACTTACGTTCATGTACATAGATTTTATCATTAAATCAAAAATAAAATCAATTTTCAAAAGAATCAATCATAAATAAAAATTTCTGAAAAAATAAATTTGATTCATTTTTTACACCCAATTCAAAACCACAAATTCAATACATTGGTGGACCACTTTTCATGATAGATTTTCCAACATTGAATCGGTTCATTTTTCGAGCTTGATTGAAGCAACCATGAGCTAAATTCAAGCCCAAACCTAAAGCCCAAGAACCAATTCCAAAATTCACCATGAATAAACTCGAAAGCCCTAGAATCCCCCAATCCAAGCCCAAATCCACTAATCAAAACCAATATCAAGTAAGGTATGAAGTCTCATGATCAAAATGATCCCAAAATTGACTCTTGGCAAATGACATAAAACCTAAATTTTGATATTACACATTGATTTCTGACCTTGGGCATGTCCTTTTGTGTTGGCGGTGCATCATCTCCATTGAACTTCAAAGAACCATGCTATACAAAGTCAAAGCCCACGTATTTATCCACTAGTTTAAAGACATCATAATATAAAACTATTTTCTTCCCTTGAGTATTCTTGGAATGAGGTTGATATTTTTGGTCATCCAAAGTATGCATTAAAACCAATTATTATTATGCTTAAAGTGCATGATATATGCTCGCGTAGACCTAAATTGGTTCATCTCGCCAAATGCTTAAAGTGCATGATATAAGCTCGCGTAGACCTAAATTGGTTCATCTCGCCAAATTTACTTCATTCGATCATAAATTTGAGTCTATGAATCTCTTGTTCCACTTGCCAGATTCAGAGATATTTGGCCCGTTAGATCCGTCTTGCCAAGATGATCAATTTAAAACCAACATAACGTAATTTCACGATTTGGACAGACTCTTCCGCTCCGCTTCGTTCCAACGTCTGGCCCTATATGGTATATGAGCCACACCATAACAATTATCTTTGATTTTCATTATATATATATA
>NW_018164675.1:1170371-1171490 GCF_001263595.1 Phalaenopsis equestris
TATATATATATAATGAAAATCAAAGATAATTGTTATGGTGTGGCTCATATACCATATAGGGCCAGACGTTGGAACGAAGCGGAGCGGAAGAGTCTGTCCAAATCGTGAAATTACGTTATGTTGGTTGGGGCTATACATTACAGGGGTAATTTGAGAATTCTATATTGTACTGTAGGGTTTACTCTAGAATTATAAATAAACATGTTTGTAATCATAAATTTTTGAGAGAGCTGAATCATGTATTTTGTATTCTTTTCTGAATATTGAAAAAGGAAGTCGCCGCTCTACTCCCGAGGATGTAGGCATCTTTGCCGAACCTCGTTAAATCCCTATGTGTTCTTCTGAATTTGTGTCATACCTAACAATAATTGTCCTTGCAAATATAAACGCTGCTGCCGTAATTCATAAATAGGGAAATCAAATGTCTCGTGATTCATAATGTTATGGCCGAGAATATCTGCGCCAAATCAAAGTAGTCGAGAACAACATGCAGGACGGATCTTTCCATGCATAAGTAAGAGAATTGATATAACAAAATGTAATTTTGAAGATGTTTGGTAGTAGAATATATAATATATCTGATCAGGCTTTGAAAAGGAAGAAGAAATCATGGCGGATCATGGCGGATCTATGAAGAAAATCTATGCGGTAGGGACATTCATAATTCATAAATGTTTATCAGTACAAAGGACTTACATTAATGGCTCCATAGATCTAGGAATCTTCTTAGAGGTAAGGTTTAGAATATCGGAACGGACCGGTCGATCCCACCAGTTCCGCTACAAACTGGTCGAACTATGGATAAGCCCCACACGACTATTTCTGCAGCATCCTGAGCAGTGTAAGGACGTGGTGTCGCAGAGTAGGAGCGTAGCTCCCGTGTAAACTCGTGTTGCAAAGCTTTACGGCCTTCGGATCCTGGCCGACTGGATTCTTAATTGTTATTAGTTTGTTACTTCATTATTTAAGCATTAAAATTGTATTTAGTTAATATTTATATTTATAACGATGACTGGCTCAACCCCTGGTTGAACCAATGAACATTGAGTCTTGAACATTTCTTTCTTCTGATTTGATGTCTAATTCTATTTTTAAAACCTTGATAATAAACATAAGAAT